>NW_018164532.1:2005480-2029758 GCF_001263595.1 Phalaenopsis equestris
GTTTTTTATGGTGGAAAATATTTAGCAAAAATTTTTTGTGTTAAATCACCCCAAGTTTTGATAGATCTAGATGCTAACGAATTCAACCACATCTTAGCTTTATTCCTCAGTGAGAAAGGAAATAACCTAAGTCCTATGGCATCATCTGATACACCATCATATTTAAATGCAACACACAATTCTTAAAAAATTGGCAACATGTAAATTTGGATCTTTAGTTTGTGATCCCCCAAACTGATTATTTGATACCATTTGGATAATAGCAGGTTTAAGCTCCAATGAATTAGCCACTACAATAGGTTTTTGAATACTACAATGAAGTTCATCTACAGTAGGGTTGGCATAATCTCTTAAAGGTCTAAACTCTTGATGAATTTCAGCATTTTGATTATTTTAGTCTGTCATTTGTGTAATGTTTTTGGATTTTTCAAAATTTATAATTTTTTTGGTTTGATCTAAGAGATCTAACTAACCCATTATAAAATATTTGAATTATTAAACAATCTAGTATAGCATGGTGTGGACACTTTCTTAAGAGTTCTTTAAATCTTTCCCATGCTTCATAAATAGATTCCCCTTCAAACTGATTAAAAGATGTAATATCATTTCTAAGTTTTGCAGTTTTAATGGTTTTGACATCAATGAACCACCAGCAGCAGCATCAATAATTGATCTAAGAGATCCAACTAATCCATTATAAAAAGTTTGAATTATTAACCAATCTGATATAGCAAGGTGTGGACACTTTCTTAAGAGTTTTTTAAATCTTTCCCATGCTTTGTAAATAGATTTCCCTTCAAACTAATTAAAAGATGTAATATCATTTCTAACCTTTGTAGTTTTCAATGGAGAAAAATATTTAGCAAGAAATTTTTGTGCTAAATCACCCCAAGTTCTGATAAATCCAGGTGCTGACAAATTTAACATCTTAGCTTTATCCCACACTGAGAAAGGAAATAACCTAAGTCTTATGATATCATCTGATACATTATCGTATTTAAATGTAGCGCACAATTCTAGAAAATTGGTAAGCTGTAAATTTGGATCTTCAGTTGGAGATCCCCCAAACTGATTATTTGATATCATTAGGATAATAGTAGGTTTAAGCTCAAATAAATTATCCACTACAGTAGGTTGTTGAATACTACAACGAAGTTCATCTATAACAGGGTTCACATAATCTCTTAAAGGTCTAAACTCTTGATGAATTTCAACATTTTGATCATTTTGGTGTGCCATTTCTGTAATATTTTTGGATTTTTCAGGATTTTTAATTTTCAGCATTTTGATCATAGGGCACTAGTCCTTCAGAACATGAACTACACATACACTAAAAATAAATTAAAATAAAACTAAACACACACAAAATAAAATACAATAACTTAAAGTTTAAATAAGACTTTCTAAAAATAAAAATATGCTTATAAATCAATAGATTCTTTACAATTTTCACTTCACTTTCCTGGCAACGACAGCAAAAACTTGATCCCGAAACTGCTTATATGCAATAATAGAACAATAATTCTGATTATAATTTTCACTTATGTTTTCTTTATTTTACAACAAAACCAAAAACTTGATCATGAAGAAAAATAAGAATTTAACTTTTAATTTATATTGGGATACTGTGCAAATATATGTATCGTTATCAAGTAATATAGGAATTTTTTATTAAGACCTGAATACCGAACCCATAGGGAAGATATGCAATATGCACTTAAGGAAAAATTTTTATTTTTTGAAAGATAATTATTTAAACTAAAGACATTCTCATAGTAAAGAAAATTTAAATATTTTTGGTAATTTTAATATTTTGACAAAAACAATACAAACTTAAAAAAGATAACTTGAGTTTTTGTAGAAGAAAAGCACTAAATATGAAAATATATTTCTCCTTATCATGAATCAGTAATAAGTACGGGAATTCTATTGTGGATGTATGCATATTTTGTTGTGCCAAATAGGAGTAATAATATTCTTTACCCTTACTAGAGATGCTATAAAGAACATTGGCTAATTTAAAGTTTGAATGGTTCTGAAGACCGGATAGGCAGGGAATACACTAGCTCTCACTATAAACTTCCATCGATTCCCTCCACCTGGGGCTAACATCTCGTATCAGAACCTAAAACAATAAACCAAGTTGGGGGTCTTAACCTGTTACTTTAAAGTCCTTTAACTCTACACCCTTCAATGAATATTTCCCTATTTATTTGCACTCAATCATATGAACCATACATTCTTATTCATACAACCTCATGTGATTCTTTCCAATTGTTGACTGAGACAATAATGTTTTCGTTTATTTTTCTCTCTTTTATTTTAGAAGGAGTCACAAACTTGTCAATCATCGTATACTTCCCCTGTTTGAATAAATCTCCCTCCTGAATCAGATCAATGATTCGAAGAGAAATGGAACTGAATAAAAAGTGACATACATTAATGCGACAAATAAGAGAAAACACAAAACGTGGAGAGCCTACGTGCAGTAAATCTCGCAAGGATAGGTTAAGAGTGTCCATCCAAACAAGATCGGGCGAAAGCACCTTGAACCGATGAACCGATATCCGCTATCCGCAAAAGAATACCTATGTAGACTACCCATAACCAGAAATTCAGGTGTAGATGCTTGTTCTGGGGTCAAGAGCACTCCCAAGGGGACATAACCCACTTGGTTAATTACATCTTAGGGGGTACCCAAGAATACTCTTGATAAAAGGAGTTTTGCTTGGATTATCGTGAACTTGGGGCAATAGGTACTTAAAGGAAGGCTATTTCGTGTGGGAACAGTCTCGATGCTTCAAAGGTTGCGCTAAGCCATCAGACAGAGAGTGAGTCTCTCACATCCCGGATGGGTAGTAGCAGCTCATCGGCACACGGGGACCATGAAATAACCTAAATCATCTTGACGGGGATATCCCAACACGTCAAAGCAAGTCCGGGCTATAAGGGCAGTGGACAAATAGTCGTATCCCAAATGAGCGGCAGCTCATCGACATCGGGCCACCAAAATGATATCAACAAAGTCAAGGAGCGACAGGGCCCAATGGGGCTCAACAAAAAGGAAGGTAGAGTGATCCTAAAAGGTAGAGGTAACTGGGTCGGGGTACCACGGACCCGTCATCCATAGCTATTAGGACCGTAAGTCTACTTGGTCGTGAAGGTAGTTGACCGACCCAACATGTCCTGAGATCCCCAGTCAGCAATCCATGAATTGCGTCGTCCACGGGAACCTCAGTATCCCTAAGGTCAAAGAAAAGAAACTCTATCCTATTACTAAAAGCTGGAGCTCCAAGAGGTGGGACTTATACCTGCCAAAGTGGCAAGGATGCCTAAGGAAGGAAAAGAAAATGGAGGTTCAACTACAAAGCTGAAAACGCTCCAAACAAAAGGAATTACACCCTGTCTAGGTCAGAGAGCCTTCTAACACCCTAGGCGCACTAGACAACCACCTATAAAGAAGTATGCTGGGCCAGTCAGGTTGGAGAAGCACGGGGACTCCTCCTCAGAACATGCAAATATGATGCAGTTATCTAGAGCGGACCTTAGGTATTGTGGAGCCCCTATTAACATATGTAGGAAAGTAAACGTTGCAATTTTTTAAATTATGAATAGTTTAATCCTAAATTTTAATTATCTTGAATATTTTATTTAGGATTTTGTAGAAAGTTACAATTTTAGGGTCTTTAATGAGCTTAGATTATATCGTGAAATCTCAGATAAACCACAGAAAGAAATAAGAAAAACACATGAAAGTGCAAGCATGAAATATGATGCAAAAAACAAAACAAGCCAAATCAAAATAATAAACAGGCCGGTGACGCTGGGTCGGCAACATATCCCAGAAAAGAAAAGGGCGGCCGGACTCCGTACATACATGCCTGGTCCTAATTCTATATATCAATATAAAATGTAGAATTAAGATACGGGGCACGAGCATCTACTCTTGGTCCCCTCCACGTGGTTCCCGTGCCAAATGCCTCAGAACCCGTGGCCATATCTTATTTTTACTACAGGACTCTCTTAAACTCTAAAGTACATAGAGAAAAGAAAAAGACTCAATCCTGCATGAAAAAAAGTGTCAGCGGGAAAGCTCACATGCAAATAATGTATCATGAGTCATGCCTTAGAAGTGGGGGAGCTAATAGCACCTGCAACCAAAAGGGTCAGAAATTATCACTTGCTCCCCCCATAGTGGTACCTGTGTGTATGTATATAAATAGGCATGGATCCCTGCAGAAAAATGCTCTAACACACTACCACACATATGCAACATGCAATCATATCACAAGCACATTGCAAATGAAAGATGTCTGGCTAGGGCAACTAATCCAGCAGAGAACAATAGCCATACATCAAAAAGACTACCTAAGCACCCTAAATCCTACCTAGCACATCATTTACTGCATATTGTACTATTCACAACATCTAAGCTTTTTTGCACAATGCAGGGTGAAGTCTAACTGGGTATAATATGACCTTGACAAAGTCATTATACCGGCCCCATCCTAAAGATCTGAAGGATCTAAAGGGTATCACGAAGAGTGGTGACACGAGTTAGATCTATTAAATCTTTAGCACAGTCATACTCGTGTCAATCCCGATGACTTAACTTGCATTGCTCACTGAGATCAACCTAGCAAGCAATGCTCGTTAAGGCATCGGGACCGACACGGGGTCACTCTCCTAATGAACCTGGCTCGCTATCTATGCAAACTTGCAAATGCAAATGCAAACAGTCATGTGATAGAAGTGATGAGTGTACCGTGAGGCAGTGACTCAGGAAAAGGTGGGCATGTCGTGGAGGCTGGGGGTAGCAACCTGAGCAAATGGGTGTGTCGTAGTGGTAGTGACCCGAAGAGGTGTGTCGAGGTGACATTCACCAAAAGTGATGGGCGTGTCGTAGTGACAGCGGCCCGAAGGTGTCCCGAGGAGGCAGTGACCTAAAGTGATGGGCGTGTTGTAGCAGCATCGACCCGAAAAAGGTGCAACACAAGCAAATGATAATGATCATGCAAGATAACACATACCAGATGCAACATGCAAACATGCAAGCATACGATATAATGCAAAAGAAAACAAAAATGTAGGTGATCAGTCGACCGGACCGTGGTGGTCGGTCGAACCAAAGTGATTGGTCTACTGAGCCTGAGTGGCAGTCAAACCAAAGTGAGACACTCATCAGGCCGGGGGGGGTTGATCAAAGCAAAGTAAAATGCTTGTTAGGCCCTGGTGGCCTGTCAGAGTGAATTAAGATGGCTCGCCAGGCCGAGGCGGTCGATCGGAGCGAAGTGAGAGGCTCACCGACCCGGGGTGGCCAGTTGAAACCAAGTGAAATGCTCATCGGGCCGAGGCAGCCGATCGAAGCAAAGTGAAATGCAACATGCACCAAGCAAAAATGCAATATGCAGCAAACCAACATGCAAGTAGCAAATCGGGCTCGTGCTAACAACCTCACCTAGGAGACCTAAGGTTTAGACACTTGGATGTGCGGCACCGCCACCTCTTGCTTTAGTGAGGAAATGTGGGGAGTTTCTCCCCAGATCTCCGAGGTGGAAACTCTCCACGGCGTCGTAAAATAGAATAGCTACAAAGCTTTTCCTATTTTTGCGAACTCCTTCAGACTTTGCAAAGTGATCCAGCTACAAAGCTTCCCTCGCTTTGCCAAGTCCGACCTCCCAACTTCTCCAAGTAAAGCTAGGGAATCCAAAGCAAGAGGGGTGAGGGACTCCGACCCATCGGGACTTGTGCTAAGGCTCAAAACAAAGGGAGACACTCGGCTCTACGGAGGGGTATTTGGCCACACACAAGAAGTCCTAACCTAAAGGCTGGCTCTAGGAAATCTCACGATTCATCACGCTGGCACATCATTGCGCTGACCCACGCCAGCGCACGCACCCCGTATGGGCGATCGAACCCACACACCTAGACTTCTCTCTCCCCACTATTCCTAAGGCTGGCTAGAAGGTAGGGAATCTCACCACCGTGACGGTTGCAGATGCGTTTTCTTTGTTTGCTCCAAGCCGTCGACGTCTATTTCGTGCTTCAATGCACAAACAGGCAAGCATGTGATATAATACAAAAGAAAACAAACATGTAGGTGATCAGTCGATCAGACCATGGTGGCCGGTCGAACCAAAGTGATCGGTCTACTGAGCCAGAGCGACAGTCAAAACCAAAGTGAGATACTCATCGGGCCGGGGCGGCCGATCAAAGCAAAGTGAAATGCTCGTCGAGCCAGGGTGACCGGTCAGAGCGAAGTAAGATAGCTCGCCAGGCCGACGCGATCGATCAGAGTAAAGTGAGAGGCTCACTGTTCTGGGGCAGCCGGTTGAAACTAAGTGAAATGATCACCGGGCTGGGGTGGCCGGTCGAAGAAAAGTGAAATGCAACATGCACCAAGCAAAAATGCAATATGCAGCAAACCAACATGTAGGTAGAAAACCGGGCTCGTGCTAACGACCTTACCTGGGAGACCTAAGGTTTAGACCCTTGGATGTGTGGCACCACCACCTCTTGCTTTAGTGAGGAAATGTGGGGAGTTTCTCCCCAGAACTCCGAGGGGGAAACTCTCCACTGTGTTGCAAAATATGATAACTACAAAGCTTTTTCTATTTTTGCAAACTCCTCCAAACTTTGCAAAGCGAGCCAGCTATAAAGCTTCTCTCGCTTTGTCAAGTCCGACCTCCCAACTTCTCCAAGTAAAGCTGGGGAATCCAAAGCAAGGGGAGTGAGGGACTCCGACCCATCGGGACTTGTGCTAAGGCTCACAACAAAGGGAGACACTCGGCTCTACGGAGGGTTATTTGGCTACGTACAGGAAGTTCTAACTTAGAGGCTGGCTCTAGAAAATCCAACGATCCATCACGCAAGCACATCGTTGTGCCGACCCATGCCGGCGCATGCACCCTGTGTGGGCGATCGAACCCACATGCCTAGACTCCACTGTTCCTAAGGCTGGCTATAAGGTAGGGAATCTCACCACCGTGACGGTTGCAGGTGACTAGAGGAAAATATATTGAGATTTTCATACCTATTTTATGCTGTTTTTGATGATATTGCACTTTAAAGAAATGTATTTTTGATGTTTTGTTGCAGGAATGATGAATTAGGGTCATTGGAGCAAAAAGTTGCAAAAAGGAGCAAATTTGGAGCGAAACGAACCAAAATGTGCAGAATTGCACTAGGGTGCCGATGGTGAGATTTTCTAGAGACTCTAGCATTAATTCATTAAGAAGGTCTGTCGACGGCGCCCTCGAGGCCGCCGACGGCGAGCTCGGCAGTTATGCCCAATCAGGCTTTGGATAAGGCCAAATTTTGAAGGGATGCTTAGGCAACTCTTAATGCTTAGGCAACTCTTGGGAAAGCTCATGCAACTCTTAGAAAAGCTCATCCACAACTTTAAGAGAATATTTTGGCCAAAAATTGAGAAGTGCGGGAAGGGGGAGAGAGTTCCTGGAGGTTAGAAAGGTTCCAATAGTGTGTAAAAATTGTGAGGAATTCTTCGAGAGATTGTAAGAGTGAAAGTAAAGTGAGAGATTTCTTCCTTCTTGCTGCTTTGAAGAGGAATTATGTGTGCTGTAAAGAAAAGAAGAGATTCAGAGGAACTTCGAGGAGTTTTCTTGGGGAGAAATTGGAGATAAGTTTATTTATTATTGTAGTTTGTATGACTTTGATTTTATATATGAATTCCAAGTTTTGTTGTGTTTTCCCCATGAGATCTGAGTAGTTTTCTTTGTCTTTCTCATTATCTTGAGATTTGTGAAATGGTGATTTAAATTGGTGAAGCCTTGAAAATGTTTAAGAAATTGTGATGATCTTTTCACTTTGATCTTAATTTACTTTCAATTTGGCATATTGATTTGTTAAAATATATTGAATTTTACAACTAAAGTGAAGTTTACATCCAAGCTTCAGGGAGGTCAAAGCCCTTGGAAGTTGGGTGCAAATAAATAGGGAAATAATATTATTGGGCGTAGAATTAGAGATTTTAGAGTGACAGACTAAAAGCCCCAATTCGGTCCTATCGTTTGGGTGCTGAAGTGTAGATGTTAGCCCTCAGGAGAGGGGAACGTGGGAGCTCTGGAGTGAGAGCAGATATCCTCCCAGTTTAGCCACAAATTCAGTAAACAAGCGTAGGATTAATCAATGTTCTTTATGTCTGGACCTTGCTTCTATTTGACACAATATAATTTGAATTGATTCACTTTATCCATTCACTATAATTTCTTGACAAGGTGAATGATGCTTTCTTATATATTAAATATCACATTTGTACCTTCATTAGTATATTTAGTTATTTAATAGTTAAAATTACATATTTATTTCAATTGCCTATTAGTGACAGATAAGCAATTTGAACTTCGTTGTTATGATTAAAGTATTGCTTTTCTAAAATCTTAGTTCGTAGTTCTAAACTTACTCCCTGTGGGATCGATATCTAGGACTCGCCCTATATTACTTGAGTGATACGTATACTTGTGTTGATAAGTGTGACTTCAATTATTGAATATTTATTACGTCCATATTTATCTTATATTTTTAAGCATATATAAAGTCGCGGTCAGCAGATGCGTTTTCGTTGCTCGCTCCAAGCCGTCGACGTCCAGTTCATGTTCCAATGCGCCTCGTAGAACGTGCACAGGACAATGAAAAAATATAGGAGGTTGTGAGGTATGCAAAGTACCATAAAATAAATAATTTAGCATATAAAAATATGCGACCCCAAAAAAAAGTTACATTCACGAGAGATGATCGCTTTACAATGGTGAAAGAGGAGAAGCTTTCCTCGCAACGGAAAATACGTCCATGCCTCCCTAAGGCGATGTACCACCGCTGCCCAGCGACATCGAGGTGCTTCGGTGAAGTGTCCGGTCGCCGGAAAAGTGGGACGGTAAAGTGGAAGAGTTAGCTCGCCGGCGGTGTGCACCGGGAGCGAAAGAAACATGGAGGAGAGCCAAAAATCTGACGTTCTCCTCGTTGATTTTCTCCGGCGTAGATACGACGTCAGCGAGGCAAAAAAGTTGGCGAGGAAAAGGTCCGGCAAATTTCAGGATCTCGGCGTAAGAGTTGGAAAAGGAGCCGATGTATCTATGTACGACCAAGAAGAGAAGAAGAAGAGAAGGAAGAGGGAGGCGGTTGGCAGAAGCTGCAGAGCTGGCAGGTCATCGGTCACTAGCAAGGCCAGCGGCGAGACCGCCGACAAGGAAGGAACGACTCCAGTTCGCGAGGCTTGAGAGGTGGCACAGCTCGTCCTGCTGCTGAAGGAGGGCCGTCGGAGGCATCGATTTTCGTCGGTGACGAGGAGGAGTGCCGGCGAGGCTCGGGCATGAAGGAGGGAGCAAGGTGCGACGACTAGGATTCGTGAATGGGTTGGCGGCTGGCTGTTCGCGTGAGAATAGGAGAGAGAGGGAGCCCTTTTTTTTGCTTATATATATGTATATAATAATAATATATAATATATATATATAATATATTACGTTATATTATATTAATTATTATTATATAATTATTGTTGGCATATTCTCCACTTGTACACGTCCTCGCAGTAAAGTGGGTGTCCTTCCTTACTAAAGCTGACATTCCAGATGCGTTGGCGCAGTCCGTTTCGTCGTTTGGGGGTCATTTATATCACTTTTCTGACTATCATGACCAAAACAATAATTCACACATTTTTACCGCCCGCGAAGCCGTAGTAAAGTGGACATTCTCTGTAAGTGAAATTGACGTTCTGGACACAGTGGCGAGGTCTGTTTCATCATCCGAAGTCATATGGACCACTTCTTCAAGTGATCGGGCCAATTCAAGCCAAAATTACACGCGACGCGCCACATAATATATGTTGGCCTGATCAGAGTCGTTCAATGTGTCAAATGCCGACCGGCCTTCACCTAAGTGAAAGTCATAGTCTAGCAGAATAAAACTGGCTACGTACCCCTCAAAACGTGCCAAAAGGTCCCTGGTGAGTGCCTCGAGCCACCAGACGCTGTGGACAAACCGTAGATCATTTTAAGCCATGCAAGTGGACACTTTAAACTCGTGATATCAAAAATTGATGCCAACAAAGGACCCCCAACAAGTGTGCTACGCAGTCAAGGAACAGTGCACTTGTTGGAAGATGCTAAATTTTTTATCAAGCTCAGGTTAATAACGAAGCTACGCAGCCTATGCGATCAAAAAGAGCCAAGTACCCCAAGAAGGAAAAAACCACGAGAGACAAATCCACTTCTACGGGGATGGTGAGGAATGCACATGGGACTTATATCCATCCTGACAATGGGTTCAGAGTCCGTAGAGGCATGACCCAGAAAAGTGGTTCAGAGGCCGTAGAGGCGTAACCACGCCCGATAGGTTCAGGGGTTTTAGAGACATGACCTACGAATGAGTTCAGGGGTCGTAGAGGCATGACCCAACATTGTGGTTCAGAGGCCGTAGAGGCATAACCACAATGAAAAACAGTTTCAGAGGCCGTAGAGGCATGACCTAGGGGTGAGTTCAGAGGTCATAAAGACGTGACTCAAATTGGTGGTTTAGGGGCCGCAGGGGCATGACCACATAACACTGAGCGGTTAGACCCTTGAATGTCTGCGCTTCGTCAATGAGGAATGTTGGACTACACGTCACTCATGTATAGAAGGCAGGTTGGCTAAGAAGTCGCCCGTCACTTTAATGAGGAATGTCATGTGGACTTATATCGCTCACTAAGTGGTAGCAGGTTGGTTGACTAGATCGAGAAGGAATGTCGTAAAGTTCACATTTGAGGACTAATTCACGTTGATCAGTTAGGAAGGAGAGTCAAGGGACTCTGATCCCTCCTGCAAACTGATCGAGGTGCATACGTCAACACCCATGATCCATCAATGAGGACTGTCGTATGTATTTAACGTCGCTCATGAGAGGAAGGAAGGTTGGTTAGGAAGCCTCCTGTCACTTTTAATGAGGAATGTCATGGGGCCTCACATCGCTCACTAAGCGGTAACAGGTTGACTAAATCGAAAGGAGAATGCCCACGGACTTCGGCTCTCCTCTGAGTACTAGTACGCATTGATCAGTTAGGAAGGAGAGCCATGAAACTCTGATCCCTATTGCAAACTGATCAAGGTGCGTGCCTCAACACCCGTACTACATCTGTGATGAATACTAAGAGTTTTGCATCATCACCTGAGAGGTAGCAATGGTTAGCTATGAAGCTGAGCAACAAAGCTAAATTATCGAATGATGAGATGTTCTCATAAAAGGACCTACTATAATGTCGTGTGGTCCGAGAAGCACTAAATTCGGATGGCTGAGAAGCCAAAACTGGAGACGTCGTCCATGAGGAATGCACTTGAGACTTATATCCGCTCTGGACAGAGGGTTCAGAGGCCATAGAGGCGTGACCCTGAAACAACTAAGGTGTTAGAACCCTGAACGCCTACGCTATGTTCATGAGGACTGTCGTCGGGCCTTACGACACTCTTTGAACAAGCAGGCGAGTTAGCTAAGAAGCCCAACATTAAAGCCGAAATGTCCATGATCTCATAAAAGGACCGACTAGAGCATCGTATGGTCTGAGAAGCATCGAAGCAGGTGGCTATAGAGCCAAAAATACCAAAAGACAAGATGTTCTCATAATAGAGCAGACTCTAAGGTCGTAGGGCTCGAGGCACATCGTAGTATTTGGCTATGAAGCCAAAGGGTCGTCACGAGACGAGACACCCCCATGAAAGAACCGACTAGATTATCATAAGGTTCGAGAGGGTCATATGCTAGATGGACAAAGCAGTCTAGCAATCCGAGATAGGTCGATAAGGCAGAGCGAAGTGGTCCTCACCTTACGCAACATCACAATACTGTCGAATATCAGAATATCACGACCGGACACGGATCGATTGACTATCTGAAGTAGTCCTAACCAATGCGACATGTCCCTGAATAAGGTGATGAACATCAACCAAGTTGAACACGGTGCCAAAGGGGGTCAGATGAATAAGGTGATCCAACCTCTAAGTACCTTACAGACCTGAGTGGGGCAACTCTTGCTGGAGAGTTCTACAGGTGTAAGAATACCCGACTTAAGCATGGACTAATCATACTAACATAGAGCTAGGATTACTTCAACATGCAACCTGAAATGGTGAATAAAATCAGCCAAGTAAACTATCAAATAGGATAAGAGGTAGGTGTCCTGCCTATGCATATAAAATGGTATATAAGATATGTATTTTGGTTGCATCAAGCAAGCAAGTATATGGCTGAACAGCCTAAGGAAACATGCTCGGAGTGTAGTCGAACATCTAAGTGTTACGATGAAACATGGATCAGTAGTAAAGTTGATACGCCATGTTGCTCGATATGGTGGTCAGAACCAACCAAAGAGATCGAGACAAAGATATGGTTACATGATTAGGTTGGTCTAACCATAAGAATACTTCTGCGAGCACAAGCAAAGAAACTTTCGTTGGGGATCCATGGATCGGTCATTACACCAATACAACATGACACTCAACGTAGTGGATAGAACCGACTGAGGTAGTAGAGTAAAACAATGGGGTTATATGACCTAGAACGGTCTAACCACCAGGGTGTCTCATGAGCATTAGCGATATAATTCTCGTTGGGGAGTTGTGTGGGTGTGAGAATACCCAACTTAAGCATGAACTAATTGACCTAGCATGGAGCTCAAATTAGTATGACATGCACATAGACATGGTGAATAAGATCAACCAAGTCGAAGAAATCGCTGAAGAGGCGATCTTCAAATGTACCCACGGGAAGACTCATGTTAGGACACCTTAAAGGTTCTGCCAATGCTTCGTGGGGAATTCAAAATCTCATTCTGATGTGGTGGACAAGCTCAAACCAGTCAGAAGAGGCATCAAAAAGGTGTTGGATGCATAGAGCGATCTTGGATGCATAGAGCGATCCAACCTCGTAACACTTATGCATGATCTCAACCAAGTGACCCTCAGTGGGGATTTTATGTGATCTCTCTCTAGGAATTCCATATGACCCTTGCTAGGGATTCTTTTTCTGTGTGCATAAAGATACACGTCTATGTATGGACTAATCGAGGCTACAAAATGCTCAAATTAGTGCGACACACACTTTGAGGTGACGAACAAAGTCGGTCAAATTGATCAAAATACTATAGAGGTATCGAGGAGGGTCGGATGCATAAATGTCCAACCTCAGGGTGCTTTTAATAAGCCACGGCTAAGCATAGACCACGCTGGTGATTTCCTCCAAAACAAGCAAAATATTCTTTATCGAGGAAAACATGACAATCTGATCGGGCATTGAGGATCCCGATTACGCACGGATCAGCTTTTTAAGTGAGCGTTCTAACTGATACCACATGCCTACTATCAAAATAGTGAATTACTCAAATCAGGTGGGCTGAGTGGTTCAAACCACATGGGATATCCTGGCCAGGAGTCCGTGAAGTGAGACTCTCACTGAGGACTCCTTGAAATTGACAAGGTAACTCCTGTCAGAAGGATAGCACGGCGTAATCAGACCCATTAAATGGATGAATACACTGGCTCATCTCCGAAAAGCGTCCCCCAATGGGGATTCCTCAAAGGCTTATAGAGTGGCTCTTACACGAGGGAGACTGAAGTAGCCCAACCTATAGAAGGGGCTTTGTCAACACACCTGACGAGGTAACCCAATCGGGAGTTTTTAATGCAGGTATGAAAGTACTCCGCGATCGGCTAAAAAAAAAAAAAGGTGTACCGGGGGTTTTAATGCGGGTATGAAAGTACTCCGCTTAGGCACGGATCAGCTAGGTAAGCTAAGTGTTGTAGCCAATACGACATGCCTCTTTCCGACAAAGCGATAAGGATCGCTCACACTGTAGGGATGTAGAGAGGGGGTTAGACAATGATTATGGTCTACCCACAAAAATGTCTAGACTATTAGCTAAACCACTTTCATAGAAGGGTCTCAACCATATTCGTTTAAAGCAAGCGGGATAAACACTTACTTCACATTCATAAGGATGAACGGGACGTGTATATCAACCATACTCGTGATGAGCGGGAGTGGTAGTCTTCAGACCCTGCGTAAAGCGGACCGATGAAAGACAAAGTAAGAGAAAGACAAGGCTTCTCTTATAGAGATTGGTGGTTGCACCAGGTATAAACCACCCGTAGGACTTCCACTTTGCCCGAAATGCGAGTCAACAATCAAATTAAGAGAAAAACAAGATTTCTCCTACATAAAACTGTAGTGAAATATGAGTGATCTTTTGACTTATGCAAGGTGATCATCATAAGAAGTTCACATAATGAAGAGACAATTGAAAATGCACATTTTATATTGCTCCAAAAACTGGATTACAAAGTGCATGTGCTTCAAAATACTTTTTTCTCATAAAGTACAATGAGTACATGAAAAATAGGATAAACCAAATATCTCTTCAAGTATCACCCATTGATAGGGGCGTTGGATAAGATCCATTTGCAACAATCAAAAAGAAGGGTAGCTCAAGTTTTAGATGAAGGGCTACTGGACCCTGGAGGTCAACACATAGAGCGTAAAGGTAGTGGGTGAAGAGTCCATAAGATGATAAGCCTTTCTTCCAAAGGAAGGGTCGCCGGACCCAGAGGGTTGACGCATGAAGCGTGAAAAGGTAGTGGGTGAAGAGCCCACAAAAAGGCAAGCCTTTCTTCCAAAGGAAGGGCCACTGGACCCAGAGGGTCAAAGCATAAAGCGTAACGGGAGTGGGTGAAGAGTCTACAAAAATGGCAAGCCTTTCTTCCAAAGGAAGCCACTGGACCTAGAGGGTCGCCACATAAAGCGTGAAAAGGTAGTGGGTGAAAAGCCCACGAAGCTTCTAAAAGCCTCTCATGTCATTCATATGTTTTTTTTATTATTATTATTGGCATTCAGATTTTTTATAGAGCTTACAGAATCTCTTTTTTTTTTTATCCCGGGCTAAGCCGCTGCTGAGAATGATTTGGCATGACATGCCAAATTGATCTGGTACGAAGAGCTCTCATGTATGCATCCTAGAATGACCAGATATACCATGAAAAGTATGAGATTTTGCAAAATTCGGATCCAGGTGGGATTTTCCTTAAGTACTTTTCCCTGGCCCCTGTCCTTTAATTCTTTTCACCCTTAGCCTAAGTAGGTCTCGTTATTCGTATCCGGGTGTCAAGGAAAGGTTTTCATTTTGGAGAAGTCTTTAGATCCATTACTGATTTATCAGTAATCCCAATGTCACTTAAAGAATTCTCTGAACATAATATCCTTAAGGATCCTAACAGGAGAATTTTGAGATAAAAAAGTCCTTTATATTAAAGTTTCTGATTTTTCCACTCACCTTAAGCTTCTTCTCAGGAGTGTTGAGTGATTTTTTTTCTTTTTTTTCTTTTTTTTGAAGCCTTTCACATTTTTTTTGTTTTCCTAAGAATGACTATTTTTGATGAGCTTCTTTTTGTTATAAAGCATTTTCTTCTGACTCAAAAATCTCTCGAATAAAGATTCTTAGGATTTTATGACTTATTACTTGTCAAGTTTCCATCGGTCTAGCTGAATGGAAAAGTAAGAGATCTAAATAGTCTCTGAAACTACTCACATCTCAATGACACCCCTCTAGTCACCCTGAGGTGCTCTCAAAACTTAGGTGAAAGTTCATTAAAGGAAGGGACTTGGTCATCAAGACTTAGTTCAAATCCCCCCAAACCATGTGTATTTGCAAATCCTAAGAAGGTGCATACATGGTCTGGTCCATGCTTAGCCTTAGGATCTATCCTAGATTCAACCTTAAGAATCATCAAAGGCAAACCCAAGACAAAATCAACTAAGGGGTGAGATTCCTTTGGGAACCATCTCAACGACCTCCAGAAATTTGAGTTGAAGCATCAAAAGATGTAGAGTTATCTTGGTTAGATAAGTAAAGTCTAACCAGTAATGTTGGATATCAAAGTATCACAATGAGTCATTGACTGATTTATAGAAACAAAGCGTCTAATCCATTTAACATGACTATCTACAAGGTGATAAAAATCAACCAAGTCAAACAAAGCATATCCATACGGTTAGATATGGGAGAGGTGAATTAATCTCAAAATGATGCTCTTTCACCAAGAACGACCTGAAAAGTCAATAAGGTTCTGGATAGGTGAGACACCAATTCCTAGTCAGGTTCAGAGTAACTGACTAAATCAAATTCTAGATAAAGGTGGTCTTAACAACAATTAGCAACAAAATGCACTCATCAAGAGCCTAGCCAAAAGGAAAACTAGCTCAAATCAAATGAGGCACTCCCAAAACAGCCTGGGAGATGTGTTTCCCAGCTAAACATGGATCGATCAAGACTAGAAATGTGATCTAATCGATACAACATGTCATCAACAAAGAGGTTTTGGGGGCGTGCCCCAATTGGAGTATAGAGCATCCAATATAGCTTTGCTTAATAAACGAAAGACGAAAGAGGACGAAAGAGGTAGAATAAGCACTTTTCAAAGCAAAGGCAAGTAAACCCCTTGTCATCAAATATAGAAAGTCGTTCTACATGCAACGTCGGGATATCAAGAGACGTGGTGGCAGGAATTTGCCTAACCACTAGGGATTTTCCAAAGTAGGGTGATCAACTTCTATCCTCAACTAAGGTGAGAATCAATGGGGGTGTGCCTCAGATCTCCCTTTATAAATGTAGGACAAATTCATCTTTATCGATGAAAAGGAAGTCGAAAACTTTCCTTAGCTCACGGAAAGAGTCCTAATAGGATCATCAATGATACATGTGGCATAACATCTGGTACAGTAGCACTAAGTACCGCACCAAGTGTCCCATGCAACACCTCGGGGGTCTCGTAGCATGTACAATAGAAAGCAAATATTTTGGCCTCGTAATGGACCGACAGCTGGACCCCAGTCTCCTACTACGAGGGCCTATAAGGTAAGAGGAATAAGGAAGTGTGCTAGGACGTTTGACGGATCAAGGTAATGAACTTCTTTCAAGGAAGAGGACTCAGACATTGTAGAGGGGAAATCAAAATCCAAACAGGTATAAAAACCTACGGCTGAGTCAACTGCTTTAGTTGCAGCGATCTCAAAGAAACCAGGAACAATGGGGGCTGGGACGGTCATCAAACCAGCGAAAATATTTCCTCTTAAAGAGGAAGCTGCTCCTACAATCTTCTTAGTCAGAGAACTCATGACAGAAGTAACAATAAGGACTGCAGGGTGAAAATGACCTGCATCCTGAGGAGTAAAAACCTTCTAGAAATCCTAGCTGGAGTATAGCCCACACAACAGGACAAAGGAGAGAAACGATTCTCAGCTGAAGGGATCTCAGCGCTATCCCATGTTGGAACCAAAACATGTCATGGCGAGGACCCGGTCCACACCACCAAAGGACAAAAAGGTGATTCTCAGCCGATGGAATTTAAGCATTTATCTCTGGTCGGGAACCAAAATAAGTTATAGCGGGGACCCGGTCCACATCGCTAAAGGACAAAGAGGGTGAGTCTCAGCCGATAGGATACCAGCACAATCCTGGTCCGGAACCAAAGAGAGTCATGGCGGGATCATATCACACCGCCAAAGGATAGTACCGTAAAAATTAACTCTCACACTCTTAAATAATGCAAAATCCGTGAGGATCCTTAAAACATGGAAGGACTACAAAAGAGGCTAGGAAAACTCAAAAGAGTGTTACAGCGCATTGCCATCTGGTACTAGTCTCTTTCTAGAGGGAAAAGCAGCACCGATACAAGCTACTATAATGAAAGGAGTGCTACATGCACAACTCCTCCTTTTCAAAGGAAGGCATGAAGTGAATTCCAACAGAGACGTGGTCCGCACAATTGGGGACATTAACAAAATGACTCACAATTCGGGGGCCAAAGACATCTCCTAAACTGGAATCAGGACAGGTATAGAAACCTGAAGCAGAGCAGGCTACTAAGTTCGCAACAATCTATTCCTATTCTTCCTGGCCTTCCTGCCTAATCGAGGGATAGGTGGAACCTCAGGGGAACCGGAACAGAAAGTTAGCCGGTACAAAAGTCACAACGACGACAGTAGTGATAGATCTAATGCTGATAAAAGACTCACCTACCTATGACAGCGAGATCCATGAGAACATGAAGAACAAGTCTGGAAAAGACCGTCAGGTGCTGCGGCGTGTCACTATCAAGTGTCGGCCTTTTTTCTGCAAAAGAAGTTGGTGTGACACGATCTACTGCATCAAAAACAACTCGATATGCACAACTTCCCTTTTAAGGGGGGGAGGGGGCACAGAGCAAACGCCTAAGGGGCGTAGAAACAACTCAATATGTACATCTCTGCTTTTAAGGGGGAGGGCATAGAGCAAACACCTAAGAGGGCGTAGAAATGACTCAATATGCACGTCTCTCCATTTAAGGGGAAGGGCATAGAACAAAATGCCTCAGAGGGTGTAGGATCACGTAAGGTAATCCCACAAAAGCGCTTGAAGGAATTGAAAGTTATGACACCTACAAGAGCACAGACAATGCTCTGGGAGAAGGGAAAGGGTTCCCCCTGCGGTAGCGATCATATCCATCTTCCTGCTCTTTCGCGTCGCGGGGCAAAAAAGGGACAACGATCAGAAATAAGGAAAAGTTATGAAACTAATCATAAAGTACAACAACATTGATGCATGCAATAATGCAGCGACCGAACTGTCGAGGGTGAGAGAAGGGACAGAATGCATCGAGTTGCAACCCCTAGCAACTGACACATGGACTGAAAAATCAAGGTCTCCCAAAAAGGCTCAGCTGTGACTCGAAGGAAGAGAATCAGGTCACAATAATATGAGCGAAACTCCTAGTATGGAGAGAGGCTATAACCTCATAAGCGAAACTCCAAGCATGGCGAGAGAGACTAGTCCCTAGCGGAGTCGTTAATCTTGCAAATACGCTGGGATCCGCAAGTCACCCAAGCAAAACTCCAAGTATGGAGAGAGAGTAACCTTCACCAATCTGTTTTCATTTGTTTTTCTCTCTTTTATTTTAGAAGGAGTTGTCAGCTTGTCAATCATCGTATACTTCCCCTTTCCCCTATTCAAATAAATCTCAATCAGGTCAATGATTTGAAGAGGAGAGGAACCAAATAAAAAGAGACACACGTCAATGCGACAAACAAGAGAAAACACAAAACGTGGAGAGCCTATGTGCGGTAAACCTCGCAAGGATAGATTAAGAGCGTCCGTCCAAACAAGATCGGGAGAAAGCACCTTGAACCAATATCTGCAAAAGAATACCTACGTAGACTACCCATAAGCAGAGATTCAGGTGTATGTGCCTCTTCTGGGGTCAAGAGCACTCCCAAGGGGACGTATCCCACTTTGTTAATTACATATTAAGAGGTACCCAAGAATACTCTCGATAAAAGGAGTTTTGCTTAGATTATCGTGAACCTGGGGCAATAGTACTCAAAGGAAGGCTATTCCGTGTAGGAACAATCCTGATGCTTCAAAGCTCGCGCTAAGCCACCAGACAGAGAGTGAGTCTCTCCCATCCCTAATGGGTGGCGGCTCATTGGCACACGGGGCCCACGAAATAACCTAAATCATCTTGACGGGGATATCCCAACACGTCAAAGCACGTCCGGGCTATAAGGGAAGAGGACCAATTGTAGTATCCCAAATAGGCGGCAGCTCATCGGTATCGAGTCATCAAAATGATATCAACGAAGTCAAGGAGCGACAGGGCACAAAGGGGCTCAACAAAAAAGAAGGTAGAGTGAGCCTAAAAGGTAGAGGTAACTGGGTCGGGGTACCATGGACCCGTCATCCACAGCTATTAGGACCATAAGTGTCCCTAGTCATGAAGGTAGTTGACCTAACACATCCTGAGATCTCCAGTCAGCAATCTGTGAATTGCGTCATCCACGGGAACCTTGGTAGCCCTAATGTCAAAGAAAAGAAACTCTATCCTATGACTAAAAGCTGGAGCTCCAAGTGGTGGGACTTAAACCTGCCAAAGTGGCAAGGATGCCTCAGGAAGGAAAATAAAATGGAGGTTCAGCTACAAAGCTGGAAACACTCCAAACAAAAGGACTTACACCCTGTCTGGGTCAGGGAGCCTTCTAACACTCTAGGCGCACTAGACAACCACCTATAAAGAAGTATGCTGAGCCAGTCAGGTTAGAGAAGCACGGGGACTCCTCCTCAAGACATGCAAATATAATGCAGTTATCTAGAGCGGTCCTTAGGTATTATGGAGGCCCAATTAACATATGCATGAAATTAAACGTTGCAATTTTTAAATCTTGAATATTTTATTTAGGATTTTGTAGAAAGTTACAATTTTAGGGTCCTTAATGAGCCTAGATTATATCGTGAAAACCCAAATAAACCACAGAAAGAAACAATAAAAACACATGCAAGTGCAGACATATGCAATGTAAAATAAAAAAATAAATCAAATTACAATAATAAGAAAAGGTCAGTGTCGCAGGGTTGGCAAAATATCTCAAAAAAGAAAAAGACAGTCGAACTCCACATATACATGCTCAATCCTGGTTCTAATTCTATACATCAATATAAAATGTATAATTAAGATACAGGGCACGAGCATCTGCTCCTGGTCCCCTCCACATGGTTCCCGCGCCAAACGCCTCGGAACCAGTGCCCATATCTTATTTCTGCTACAGAACTCTCCTAGCTCTAAAAAGTACATAGGAAAATAAAAGACTCAATCCTGCATGAAAACAAGTGTCAGCAAGAAAGCTCACATTCAAATAATGTATCGTGAGCCATGCCTTAAAAGTTTAAGCCATGCCTTAGAAGTGGGGGAGCTAATAGCACCTGCAAGCAAAAGAGTCAGAAATCATCTCTTGCTCCCCCCATAATGGCACATGTGCGTGCGTATATAAATAGGCATGGCTCCCTGCAGAAAAATCCCCTAACACACTACCACACATATGCAACATGCAGTCATATCACAAGCACAGTGCAGATGTCTGGCTAGGGCAACCAATCCAGCAGAGAACAATAGCTAGACATCAAAAAGACTACCTAAGCACCCTAAATCCTAGCCTAGCACACCATCTAAAGAAAAGTGTGTCAACCTAGTATCTAAGTGCGGGGTAGGTCTGGGTATAGTATGAACTTGACCCTTGACGGGGTCATCATACCGGCCCCATCCTACAGATCTGAAGGATCTAAAGAGTGTCACGAAGAGTGGTGACACGAGTTAGATCTATTAAATCTTTAGCACAGTCATATTCGTATCAATCCCGATGACTTAACTCGTATTGCTCACCGGGATCAACCCAACAAGCAATGTTCGTTAAGGCATCGTGACCGACACGGGGTCACTCTCCTAACGAGCCTGGCTCGCTACCATGCAAACTTGTAAATGCAAATGCAAATGCAAACAGTCATGTAACAGAAGTGATGAGTGTACCGTGAGGGAGTGACCTAAGGAAAGGTGGGCATGCCGTGGAGGTAGCAAACCAAACAAATGGGTGTGTCGTAGCGGCAGTGGCCCGAAGAGGTGTGTCAAGGCGTCAGTGACCAAAAGTGATGGGCGTGCCGTAGTGACAGCGGCCCGAAGGAGCGCCGAGGTGGCAGGGACCAAAAATGAAGGGCATGTACCATAGCGGCAGCGGCCTCAAAAAAGTGCAACACAAGCAAATGATAATGATTATGCAAGCTAACACATATCAGATGCAACATGCAAACAGGCAAGCATGCGATATAATGCAAAAGCAAACAAACATGCAAGTGATCAGTGGACCGGACCGTAGTGCCCAATCAAACCAAAGTGATCGGTCTACTAAGCTGGAGCGGCAGTCAAACCAAAGTGAGACACTCATCGGGCCGGGACGGCCAATCAAAGCAAAGTGACATGCTCATCGGGTCGGGGTGGGGAATCCAGACTTTGCAAAGCAAGCCAACTACAAAGCTTCTCTTGCTTTGCCAAGTCCGACCTCCCAACTTCTCTAAGTAAAGCTGGGGAATCCAAAGCAAGGGGAGTGAGGGACTCCGACCCATCAAGAATTATGCTAAGGCTCACAAGAAGAGGGGAGACACTCAGCTCTACGGAGGGGTATTTGGCCACACACAGGAAGTCCTAACCTAAAGGCTGGCTCTAAGAAATCCAACGATCCATCACCCAACGATCCATCACGCAGTCCAACGATCCATCACGCAGGCACGTCGCTGCACCAACCCACGCCGACGCACGCACCCCTTATGGGCGATCGAACCCACACGCCTAGACTCCACTATTCTTAAGGCTGGCTAGAAGGTAGGGAATCTCACCACCGAATCTCACCACCGACCACCGTGACGATTGCAGACGCGTATTCTTTGTTCGCTCCAAGCCGTCGACGTCTGGTCTGTGCTCCAATGCTCAAACAGGCAAGCATGCGATATAATGCAAAAGCAAACAAACATGTAGGTGATCAGTCGACCAGACCGTGGTGGTTAGTCGAACCAAAGTGATCAGTTTACTGAGCCGGAGCGGCAGTCAAACCAAAGTGAGACACTCATCGAGCCAGGGCGGCCGATCCAAGCAAAGTGAAATGCTCGTCGGGATGGGGTGGCCGGTCGGAAACTAAGTGAAATGCTCACTGGGTCGTGGTGGCCGGTCAAAGCAAAGTGAAATGCAACATGCACCAAACAAAAATGCAATATGCAGCAAACCAACATGCAGGTAGCAAACTGGGCTCGTGCTAACTGCTAACGACCTCACCTGAACGACCTCACCTGGGAGATCTAAGGTTTAGACCCTTGGATGTGCGACACGGCTGCCTCTTGCTTTAGTGAGAAAATGTGAGGAGTTTCTCTCCGGATTTCTGAGGGGGAAACTCTCCATGACGTCACGAAATATGACAGATACAAAGCTTTTCCTATTTTTGCAAACTCCTCCAGACTTTGCAAAGCGAGCCAGCTACAAAGCTTCTCTCGTTTTGCCAAGTCCGACCTCCCAACTTCTCCAAGTAAAGCTTGAGAATCCAAAGCAAGGGGAGTGAGGGACTTCGACCCATCGGGACTTGTTCTAAGGCTCACAACAAAGGGAGACACTCAACTCTACGGAGGAGTATTTGGCCACGCACAGGAAGTCCTAACTTAAAGGCTGACTCTAAGAAATCCAACGATCTATCACGCAGGCACCTCGTTGCGTCAAACCACTCCGGCGCACGCACCCCGTGTGGGCGATCAAACCCACACGCCTTGACTCCACTATTCCTAAGGCTGGCTAGAAGGTAGGGAATCTCACCACCGTGATGGTTGCAGACGCATTTTCTTTGTTTGCTCCAAGCCGTCGACGTCTAGTCCGTGCTCCAGTGCGCCTCGTAGAACGTGCACAGAACAATAAAAAAAATATAAGAGGTTGTGAGGTATGTAAAGTATCATAAAATAAATAATTTAGCATATAAAAATTTGCGATCCCAAAAAAAGGTACCTTTGTGAAGATGATCGTTTTACGATGGTGAAAGAGGAGAAGCTTTCCTCGCAACAAAAAAGACGTCCACGCCTCCCTAAGGCTATGTACCACCGCTGCCCAGCGACATCGAGGTGCTCCTGTGAAGTGTACGGTCACCGAAAAAGTGGGATGGCAAAGTGGAGGAGTTAGCTCGTCGGCGGTGTGCTCCGGGAGCGAAAGAAACACGAAGGAGAGACCAAAATCCGACGTTCTCCTCGCTGATTTTCTCCGGCATAGATACGACGTCGGCGAGGCAAAAAGGTCGGCGAGGAAAAGGTTTGGCGAATTTCTGGATCTCGACGTTGGAGTTTGAGGAGGGGCCAACGGATCTGTGTACAGCCAAGAAGATAAGAAGAAGAGAAGGAAGAGGGTGGTCGACCGAAGCTGCGAAGCCGGCGGGTCGTCGGTCGTCGGTGAGGCCAGCGGCGAGAATGCTGACAAGGAAGGAGCGACTCCAATTCGCAAGGCTTGAGAGGTAGCGTGGCTCGTCCTGCGGCTGAAGGAGGGCTGCCGACGGCGAGGAGGAGGGTTGGCGAGGCTCAGGCACGAAGGAGGGAGCAAGGTGCGATGGCTAGGGTTCGCGAATGAGTTGGTGGTTGGATGCCGCGTGAGAATAAGGGAGAGAGGGAGCCCTTTTTTTTGCTTATATATATGTATATAATAATAATATTTAAAATGGGTTTAATGAATGCTAACATAAATGTAACTAAAAGAACTAAGATTACTAAACTAATTTCTAAACTTTAAAATTAAATTTATAAAGACAAAACAAAGTTTTGTGGTGAAGAGGTCAAATTTAAGAAAACATCATTCCCTTTACAATGAGTATATGAATTATAAAAAAATTAAAACCATTTGAATATATATATATATATATATATA
>NW_018164532.1:2029924-2037638 GCF_001263595.1 Phalaenopsis equestris
GTTTGGGCGGGGAGGAGGGTCCCTGCCACTCTAGAGCTCCCACTACTCCCTCACCTGATGGCTACCAATCTCGCATCAGTTTCCAATCAACTGGTCCAAATTGAGGATTTTAATCTATTACGTTAAAATCTTCAATTATGCATCCAACAAAGTATATTTCTCTATTTATTTGCACTCAACTCCATAGATAAAATCCTCTCCCATGGAATCAAATGTGATACTTCCCATGTTGTAGAAATCATAGCCTCTTTGAAACATATATTTCTCAACACATTTTAACATTTCAATTGACCAAATCAAAAAGTAAATGAAGATCAGAGTTTGAATCATCACAAATTATGAACATTTAAAACCGTATAAAACAAACTCAATTCTTCTAAAAAACAACCATTGTCTAAAATCATATCTCAAAGTAGAGATAAAGATAAAGAAGACTACTCAGAATTCATGAGAAGGATAAGACAAAACATGGATTTCATTAATAAAAATAAGTTCATAAAATAAAAGAAATAAAAACACAACTTATCTCACAATCTTTCCCAAGCAAATCTCTAGAAGTTCTCTTCAAGCCTTTCTCTCTTTACAAGCAATCTCAATTCTCTCTTAGAAGTGTAATGAAAAAGAAATCTATCACCTTCCCGCTCCTTTTACAATCCTTGAAGAAAATCTCAAAGCCCTTGACTTTCTCTCTCTCTCTCTCTCTCCCTCTTTTCTTCTTCTCACTTTCACGCCACACACACACACACACTCATGCCCCAAAAACTCCTCTTCAAGCCATAAACTTCCTTCTCTTTTATAAAATGTTGTCTCCCTCCAAAAAGAATTCAAAATTCCCTCCAAAAGTTTATCCAAAAGTCAACTGTTTTGAATTCAAAGACATGTTCATTCATCCAAGAGACATATCCCTTCATAAAAGAACCTTCCAAAGTGTTTAGATGCATCGAATCACTCCAAGGGGTTTTTAGAACAAACGTCCCTTTGAAAATTCACCCAAAATTCATCCCGAACCGCTTGAATCCGCACAAAAATGTCTCTGGCACATCATGCATTGGTTTAGCGCATCATGCACCGCTCGACAGTAGCTCCACCATTTTACTTCGTTTGGCTCTGTTTCAGCTTTGTTTCGCCCCGTTTCAGTTGTGTTTCGCTTCTAACAGATATTCCTATAAAATAAGCATAGAAACAACCTTTCTTTAAAGTGTAATTTCATTCAAAACATGTGAGAAATGTAAATTAGATTAAACATAGAAAGACATATTGAAATGTGCCAAGTCAAAATTTTTTTTCTTGCTCGTTTTTACTCGAAATTGCATTATTTTTGCTTCATTTTCTTCAAAAGTTTATTTTTTGTACTTGAAACCAAAAATATGCAAAATATCTTCCTTTAAAGTGTGATATCATTGAAAATCATTAAAATTGAGCATAAAATATATATGAAAAAGGAAGTAATTTTTAGGTGTATCAAAATCCCCCAAACTTAAATGTTACTTCTCCTTAAGTAACCATTTTACTACATAAAAATATGGCTTAGGATAGAGATTAACTTATAAACTTATATAGTTTAGTTTAATAAATAAAATTGTATAATTTAAGAAAAACTTTTAATAACTTAGATTAAAACTATAAGTATAAGAATACTTAGTAATCAAATCTAAGATTTCTGAATCTCCATTTATTTCAAGAAGAACTGTAATTTGTTTTATAAGGATACTTAGAATATCCATATGAAAAAGAGCTTCATGAAAATTTTACTAGTAAAGGTGCTAATATTCAAATAGAAGTTTAGAAAATGTAATAAAGCCTTTTCCTTAAGTTGATTCAAGTGAAGCCAATTTTTGATTAGGCATCTCCTCAAGCTTCTCCTCACATAAATTATTTTTTTCTTTTCTTTTCATTTTCCTTCCTTTTTTCTTTTCTTCTTCTTTTTTTCTTCTTCTTTTTTTTCCTTTTAGGATCTTTTCTTTTTCTCTTTCAAGTGAGGATTACTATATCTGGATAGCCTTTAATAATTTTGAACTTCACTGTCCTCTTCTTAAAGTTAAAACTCTTTACCTTTCTTTACTTTATAAATTCATATTAGTTTTATGATTTTTCATAAAGTTCCATTCTTGTCAGCTTATATGAAACTCTAAAATTCTTAATACTTCAAAAATATAATTTCCTTTACTTTAAATAGAAAAACATAGTCTTACCATTTCATGCCAAATATCTTTAAATTTAAAATTGACCTTCGTTATTAAAAACTTTTAGCTAAATTTACCATAATATTTACAAACATAAATATAGTCATTTAATGTTAAACTCTAATATCCAAAGTCATGTTAAATTGATTTTAAAAATATAGTTAATTGAGGACAAATAAAATTTAGTTTACTTCTTTTTTTAAAAAAAAATTTTCTTCCCCTTAAACTTGAATTTTTAAATATTTTACACTTAATTCCATAAAATGTAGCACGAAGAAAAAGTAAAAGTTGAATCTACTAACTACTACATTATCCTATCAAATTCATATACATGTATAATCAGGATAGGTGCATAATCAGGTTAGAATGACTGTAGAAGAAAGTAAATCAAGCCTAAAACATGCTTGCAATATATTAAACTAAAAAGAAGTATACTAACTTTAAAATTTATTATTCTTCCTAACATCAAACTTGATTTTAAACATGTATAACATTCAATACAGAAAATATAAGAAGAAAGAAAAACATTTCAGAAATTCTATCTATCACAAACATCTACAAGTATTCATCAGGACATAACAATATGCAATAGAAAGTAAGTCTAAACTAAAACATGCTCGATAAAATGGAAAGAAAGGTCTAACAAGCAGAACATGTTTCAACATAGGAATATATATATATTTATGTGTTCTCCAATTCTTTATATTATTGTAACACAAACACAAACACACATGATAAATTATGTCAATTCTTCCTTTAACTCGTTGCATCTCACTAACTTACAATTTCTATCGGAATCACTACACAGATATATTGGATACTTTTAAATGATTTTATAGATTCCAATCCCAAAGATAAGATTATCTCTGATATATTGGTTCTCAAGCACCAATCCCAGACATCACCACATCCCAATAATTAAGCACCTCTAGCAGTTATAAGGATAGTGTAAATTCATCCACATGTTACTCATCAAATAAGTTAGCTACTCCTATCAAATTAAAACAAAGTAAGAGAAAAGAAGTAACAAAATTGATATGGAATTGTCGTTGTTAACATTAATGATGTCTCTTGTAAAACTTAAGTTCGAGTGAGACTCGAGTAGTAGTGAACTCGTCAATCCAACTACTTCAAGAGAATATATAAGTCTAGCCATACTTAGAAGTTAAGGAATCACATCCCTCATGACACATAAAAATCAAATCAAACCACTATCAATCTAAACATCTACTAATCATCAATCAAACGTATCAATCCACACTAAAGCAAACACAATAAAACACTAACAATCATAACTCTCAAGCACACTACTCAAGCACACTACTAAATCAAACCACACTGATAACAATGAGTTGCCTCCCATAAAGAGCTTTGTTTAACGTTATCAGCCTGACAAATGATTCCACCTGGATCAAAATTCCATTTAAGTAAACTTTGATCAATCACCCAATCTTTTCCAGATTCAGGAGTTCCTACAAAGTCCTCAAATTTAATATTTTCTTTCAGCTCTTCCTTTTCAGATGATTTATATCCTTGTTACTCATATTTCTTTCCAGATCCAATATTATTCTAATGATTTTCTCAATTTTCATATTAATATCATCCTTAAATTTTATAAGAAATAGATCTTTATAAGGTACTTCATGATCTCCCAAAGTTTGGATCCGATTCTCTCTAGATAATTCAAATTCTAGATCAAATTCTTTTAGGTTACTCTTTTGTTCATGGTCGTCTTTCAATTCTTCTCCTTGGTATTGAGTAAATGGTAAAGCTGGTTTTTCTATATTTATCTTAGTTGAGAAAATATGTTTTTCTAATTCCTTAGGAATTTTTTTCATTGGTCTTTCAATCTCCTTATCATCATTTCTCAACTCAAAGTTCTTTTGAACTCATTTGAAACATATCCTCAAATTCTCTTCTAAATATTTGTTCGATAATTTTAAATTGCTCATCATTCATCTCCTTAGGGTTTATCTCAGGGTCACTAAGTAAAATTTTTGGGGGGTAACTGTTAATTACATTAATAATCTGCCCTAGTTGTTTTTCTATATTTCTTATTACAACCTCTTGATTTTATAGCCCACTCTTCATTTGAATCACAACCTCTTCTAATGTTAATTCCTTCTCCTCATCCTACGGGCTGGAGTTAAATTGAGGAGCGTTATTAATTAAGTTAATAATCTGACCAATTGGTTTTCCATATTTCTTATTACGCTCCCTTGACTCTCCAACTCACTCTACATTTGAATAACATCCTCTTCTAATAAATCCTTCTCATCATTCTAGGGATTGAAGTCAAAATTATGAGGAAAAGAAAGTTCATCATTATAATAGCCATGATTATTCTGACTACATGTCCGATTAAATTGATTATCTTCCCAAAATTGGTTTTCTCCTCCAAAATTATTATTCCTATTATAATTCAAATGATTTTCCCAACCTGGATTATAATAATCGAAATAAGGATCATTTATCTCATGGCTAGTTTCAATCCATTGTTTAAATGAATTTTCCTTAATAATTGGGTTTCCTAGAGGATATATTTATATGTAATGATCTAGCTTCCTCTAAATATCTACAACCTGAGAAATTAAAATTGTAAGCATATCTTCTTGAAAATTTGCCACTCTCTTAGGGTTTACTCTTTCAAAGCTACTAGCATTATAATCCAAATCTAAATATTCATTATATCGTTGATCTGTCATTTCCACATCAAATTCATGGAGTCTTTTCAAATCTCTCCCAAAAGTTCTCTCTAAATATGACTTGTAAAATTCAAGATCTGTAGCTCTTGAATTACACATACAAATCTAAAGACTTAACTAATAAGAAAGATTTCAAAAATATTTTTTGTATTTTGGATTTTGGATTTTCTTTAAAATAAACACACAATAATTAACACACTATATAATAATACTATAAATTTCAAGTCTAAGTCTTACAGGTTTAACTAAAATTATCCTAAAGTTCTTACCGAAGCTTCTCCGGCAACGGCTCCAAGAACTTGATGCGGCTATAGTGTATTGTTTTTTTGCGTGTTTTATGTAAATTTAAATCCCCGGTAGCAGTGCTAGAAACTTGACCCGTCCCGAAATTTACGCAGTAATTTTGCTTTCAAAAATATGGCAAAAAACTTGACCCAATTGTATTAAGTAGTTAATGTGCAAAATCAAAATGTTATAAAATATATTAAATAGTTCACACACTAGTGGTTCTACGCAAATAGTGGTTCTACGCAAATGCTTATACGCAAGTGCACGTATCACTTCAAGTAATATAGGGCTTTCTTTAATAACCCCATTATCGATCCCACAGAGAAGCGCAGTAAAAAATCCCTTAGGCTAATTCTAGTATGCTACTATCAAGTCTTAGTTTGGAAGATGAAAATTCTTATAATAATAACATAAATTACAATATTCAAATTATAAAAATTAAAGTAAAAAAGATAATTTAAAATGTGTTTAATGAATGCTAACAGAAATGTAACTAAAAGAACTAAGTTTACTAAACTAATTTCTAAACTTCAAAATTAAATTTATTAAGACTAAGCAAAGTTTTGTGGTAGAGTTCAAATTTAAGAAAGAATCCTTCCCCTTTACAATGAGTATATAGATTGTGAAGAAATTAAAATCATTTGAATATATATGGAACATTAATTAATCTAGAGTTTGGTCCCTAATTCTGTGGTTAGGCTGGGAGGATACCGGCTGCCACTCTAGAGCTCCCACTACTCCTTCACCTGAGGGCTAACAATCTCGCATCAGTTTCCAATCAATTGGACCAAATTGGGGATTTTAATTTGTCACCTTAAAATCTCCAATTCTGCATACAACAAAGTATACTTTTATATTTATTTACACTCAACTCCATGGATGAAATCCTCTACCATGGAATCAAATGTGATTCTCCCCATGTTGTAAAAATCATAGCTCATACGGAATGTTTCTCAACACATTTTAACATTTCAATTGACCAAATCAAAAAGTAAATGAAGATCGAAGTTCAAATCATCATAAATTATTGACATTTAAAACCGTATAAAACAAACTCAATTCTTCACAAAATCATATCTCAAAGTAGGGAGAAAGATAAAGAGGTTTACTCAGAATTCATGAAAAGGATATGACAAAACATGGATTTCATATATAAAAATAAGTTTACAAAACAAAAGAAATAAAAGACACAACTTATCTCACAATCCTTCCTAAGAAAATCCATGAAAATTTTCTCCAAACCTTTCTCTCCTTACAATCCCACTCAACTCTCTCTTAGAAGTATAATGAAGAAGAAATCTCTCGTCTTCCGCACCTTCCCTCTTCCTTTACAATCCTTAAAGAAAATCTCAAAGCCATTGACTTTCTCTCTCTCTCTCTGTCTCCCTTTCCTTCTTCTCACTCTCACGCCACACACACACACACACACACACTCCCAAAACTCCTTTTCAAGCCATAGACTTCTCTCTCTTTTATAAAAGGCTAACTCCCTCCAAAAAGAATTCAAAATTCCTTTCAAAATTCTATCAAAAAGTCAACTCTTTTGAATTCAAAAGACATGTTCTTTGATCCAAGAGACATATCCCTTCATAAAAGAATCCTCTGATACACTAAAATAATATACTATTTTAAGTACATATTTAATGCTTATTTTTTGTGATATTTCACTTTAAAGAAGGATATTTTCATGTTTATGTTGCAGGTATATCATTTTTAAGTATTTAGAGCAAAAATGATAAAAAGAACGAAATTTGAAGCAAAAACATCAAATTTTGGGATTCTAACGCATGATGTACCAAAATCCAGAGAACTGGCACATGATGTGCCAAATCGGTGCATGATGTGCCAGGGACGAATTTTTCAAATTAAGGCAGTTCGAGACAAATTTTTGCATGAATTTCAAAAGGACACTTCTTCTACACACCTTTTTGAGTAATTCAATGTATCTTGACACTTTGGAATGTTCTTTTATGAAGGAATATGTCTCTTTGATCAAATGACACATCTTTTGAATTCAAAAAAGTTGACTTTTAGAGGGAATTTTGAAGGAAATTTTGAATTCTTTTCCAAAAGGAGGCAGCCCGAAATAAAAGAAGAAGACTTCTCATTTGTCAAGCGTGTGGCGTGAGGGAGAGAGAAAGTTGGCGTGAGTTAGGGATAGAGAGAGAAGAGGAGTTTTTCTTCTAGAGTTAAAAGAGGGAAGTTGAGATATTTCTTCTCCATTATACTTCTAAGAGAGAATTGGGATTGATTGTAAAGAGAGAAAGATTTGGAGAGAACTTCTAGGGATTTGCTTGGGAAGGATTTTGAGATAAGAAGCATTTTTATTTCTTTTATTTTGTAAACTTATTTTTATATATGAAATCCGTATTTTGTCGTATCCTTCTCATGAATTATGAGTACTCTTCTTTATCCTTCTCCCTACTTTGAGATATGATTTTGTGAAGAACAGATTTTTTTATACGGTTTTAAATGTCAATAATTTGTGATGATTTGAACTTCGATCTTCATTTACTTTTTGATTTGGTCAATTGAAAT
>NW_018164532.1:2037648-2081105 GCF_001263595.1 Phalaenopsis equestris
ATTGAAATTTACTTTTTGATCTGGCTAATTGAAATGTTAAAACTTTAAATGAGATATGATTTCTAATGAGATATGATTTCTACAACTTAGCGAGAATCATATTTGATTTCATTGGAGAGTATGTTATCCATGAGATTGGGTGCAAATAAATCGAGAATTATACGAGAAATATATTTTGTTGGATGCAGAATTGAAGATTTTAAGGTGACATATTAAAATCCCCAATTTGGTCAAATGGATTGAGAACATTGAGAACTAATGTGAGATTGTTAGCCCTCATGAGAGGGAGTAGTGGGAGCTCTACAGTGGCAGCCCGGCTCCCCCCCCATTCTCCCAGTCTAACCACGGAATTAAGAACCAAACTCTGAATTAGTCAATATTCTTTATAGTACTCGGAAGAGGGTAAAGAATAAGATGACTCCTATTTGACACCAAAAAGGCACTAAGCATTTCAATAGTTTGAACGACAGCCACAACATGATGTTAAAATACAACAAAAAAAAGTGGCAAGGTGAGCGAGACATATAATCAATTTACCTTATAAAGCATAAAACTTAAATCCATAAAATAAACAAGAAATTTTATTCATCATAAACACATCAAATCATACCTCCATATATATGTTCTTTATTCACTCGGAAGAGGGTACATAATAAAATTACTATTATTTGACACAAAATATTTTTTATATATAATTTCAAATGATTTTAATTTCTTCACGATCCATATACTCATTAAAAAGTGGAATGATATTTTCTTAAATTTGAACTTTTTGTCACAACAAAAACTTTGTTTAATTTTCATAATTTTACTTTTGGAAGTTTAGTATTTAGTTTAGTTTAATTTCTATAGCCTTACATCTGCATTTTAGTTAGCATTCACTTGAGTGGTTAATTTTCAAACTTCGCACTTTACTTTACTTTTATTTTTGTATTTTTAGATTATAAAATAATTTTCATAATTTACTTTTAGAATTTTCCAACTTCCCTGTGGAATCAGTATCTAGGACTCCATTAGAACCCTTTATTACTTGAGCGATATGTATACTTACGTTGATTTTAAAGGGGATTTAGAAGTTTAAAAAGAGTTTTAAAGATAAATAATTTTCATAAAAGGTATTTTTGTTGGGATTATATTGCATATTTATTGTTATATCTGTCATGCAGATTTTGTAATATTGCTGCTGTGTGTAATTTTATAATATTGAAAAATATTTGCAAAAAAGCTCACACTAAATCCACTCCCTCACCTTCCAAAGTGTCTAGATGCATTGAATCACTCCAAGGGGCGTTTAGAACAAGTATTCCTTTGAAAATTTGCCTAAAATTAGTCCCGAACCGCTTTAATTTGTAAAAATTTGCCTCTGGTGCATCATGCGCCAGTTTTCTGGATTTTGGCGCATCATGCATCACTCTGCAGTAACACCATAATTTTGGTTCGTTTGACTTCATTTCAGCTTAGTTTCACCCCGTTTCAGTTGTGTTTTGCTTTTAACAGATATTCCTACAAAATAAGCATGAAAATAACTTTTTTTAAAGTGTAATTTCATTAAAAACATGTGAGAAATGTAGAGTAGATTAAACATAGAAATACATATTGAAATGTGCCAAGTCAAAATTTTCTTTCTTGCTCGTAAATTGCACCATTTTTGCCTCATTTTCTCCAAAAGTTCATTTCTTGTAACTGAATAAAAAAAATACAAAATAACTTCCTTTAAAGTGTGATATCATTAAAAATCATTAAAATTGAGTATAAAATATATATGAAAAAGTTGGTAATTTTTATGGTAATTTTTAGGTAGGCGTATCAGTTATCACTAGGTTGTGATCAACCATCATGTGCGAATATTTTCCTTACACATCACCTATCAGCACTCAAATAAGTTTGAGAAAGAAGGGTCAAATAAAGCATCACATTGAACTGCTCAAGCAAATTGAAGACACCTTTGTGACATCCCTTCAAAGACAGGTACATTCAACGACTCTTCTGTCCCAGGAGCTGCTGCTGCTTGACTTGACTCATGACTCAAAATACCCTCTCCAATAAGAACAGTAGTCAACGACTCTATATCAGGCCAAAAGGGGATCATCACAATCATAGGGATCTTCAACACCCTCCGAGACCAATCGACATGTTCTCTACTGATCTGTTGATGGAGCGTCCCATGTTTACTTAGTTTTGCTAACCCACACTTGCTTGCCAAATAAACTTTGTAGAAATTTTTTTGTCAGGACATTAGCTTGAACCACGATAAGCTTCCCTATCGCTCAAAATTTCTAGTAAGGAGAACGAAGTCAGACGAATGAACTAGAGCTCAATTAATTTATGGGAAAGTCTTATTGAACTATTTGTGGGAGTGCAAGGCTCATAACTCAATGGAGTATTTAAAACTTTTAATATTCAAACACATGATAGATTCAGAAGTAATTATTAATCCAGTTAATACTTTAACTGACATTAGATCATGTATCTCTAAGTTTCAAAGAAAGACACTTGTGACATGATCACCACTGATAATATATCCCCATATTGCAGCAAACAACACAATATTCAATATAAAATATGAACATCCCTATCCGATACAAAATCAATATTAATCATTACAAATGAAATTATTTTTCCAAAATGTAGGGAAAACTAAATCGTCATACCAAAGTTCTTTCGATGCAGGTAAAGATCTTTCGATGCATGTATAATCAAGAATCATCTTCAAAGCAATTGAGAAAATTATCTCTACCATTGTCTGTAGAAATACAACTGACCTGAAGAGGCCTCCTCAGAGCAAATCTCCCACTAGAGATAAATGGCTCTTCACAAGGATACTCCGTTTGTTGTTGAAGGAGAAGTAGCATATTCTTCACTTCTTCAAGGTCTTCATGGATATTGAGAAATGCCTCTGAGTTGGCCTCTGATTTCTCTTCCAAGATAAAATCATTATCCTTCAACTTTAGAGCCCCCTCCAGGTCAGTCAGGCCTGACACTTTGGTTTCCACCTGCTCCAAGACACCATAGATTCCAGCTTTTTGGCGAGTGAGGATAGAACTTTAGTTTTTGCAAGATCATGGAGAGCAGCAACGAGTTCAAATAGTATCTTGACTACACCCTTTAAGAGGGTCACGTGGTGATCAAACAATGGTTCTATTGATGTTTGTTGATCAGTGTTTTGTTTTTAGGGGCCACATTGGTAGTATTGAAATTCTTCCCAGCAATCCCCTTGTCCTCCAAGTCGGAAAGCATATGTATAGAAGTCGGCGTGGGTTGACTCCCTATCAAAAGCAAAGATAGGATCACACCTAATACCATCCAAACATTCATAAGACTAGTTATGCTACTTCTCAGAGAAGAACCATAAACGATAGGTCCAGATGTAGGTAGGGCAATCAGAAAATACACTTCAAGGGCCTTTAGACCTCTAGCCTCCATTTCTTTTGAATCCACTTGAATTAACTCCCTCAGTATTTTAAGATTGAGAAGCCAAAATTTGGGCAAAAACAAGACCGGCGAAAAAGAAATAATTTACAGATAAAGAATAAGTCAACACACACACTCACCTATTCACAACACGAAATATTATTTCTCATTCATGCTTTCTAAATTCTCTTGCGAGGATGTGAATCACAGTAAAACATGATTTTTTTAAGACATAAATTTAAGGAATTATTATTCCAATATTCTTTTCACAGTTTTAGTTTGAAAAGATAAAAAAGTCAGGGAACTAAATATGCACAACAAAAAATAGCCGATTGAGCCGACTAAAGCGAGGAAGAAAGTGATCTGACTAACGAAAGGCCTCAAAAACCGAACGATAGAATCAATCGGCCATCAGAAGTTGGAAAAAGTACTACGAGCCTTGCGATCCAAGAAATCAATAAAGAATATACGACCAAACATGAGGCAAGTGAACCCCAAAGTCGGGCAGCCACGCCCCAGTCGTGAGCGATTAACTTAGACCTCTCGTGCACGACGAATCGATAGGCCAATGCCTCCCAAAATGTAGGCCAACCAAAAATGAGCGCCCAATACCACGCTGACAAAATTAAGGTACGTGATCGAGCGATTCAAGGTTGGGGTCGAACGGATCAGACAGATTGGAAGCTACGCTTGCCATCTCGATGTGAATAATAATTTCATGTCAGTTGGAAATCATTTAGTAATAGCCGCACATGATCCCAACCTGAAATTCTTTACGCGGGATTTTCTTTTTTATTTTTGAAATAACATAACGGTTCTCCCCTATAGTGTTGACTCATATAAGTAGGGGATACTGTATAACAGAGAGAGGATTTCTCTTTAAACTCGATTACAGAATCTTGATCAAACCTCCAAGAATCTTTTTCGGTCACATGTTTGTATTAAGGTGATTCTTCGACAAAATTGGGTTCAACAAAATCTTTAAGAAATAGTGATAAACTACCTAAGGTAATATTTTAAGGGCATTTACATCAATACCACCCATTTGCTTTGTATTTTTATATTTAACAACAAAACTTTATGTTTATACATTTATACCATCAAAATCTTTGATATTACATAAAAAATACATCAGTTTAATTTTTAAAAAAATTGAAATTTGGGTATGAGTTACGTAAGTGGTATGTATTTAAATTTTCCATATTTTAATGGCATTAGCGTCTTTTCAACTGCTCTGAAACTTCTCGTCTCGACAACGTGCGCCACCGCAACCCACGAAAAAATATTATATCAGTACCACGCACGTAGAGGAACGTGCGTACCCAATAAAATCACGCCACGATATCCCGCACGACGCAGAAAAAAAACGGCACAGTAACACGGGGAATATTCCTCTCCGTGTTATTTATGTGTTATTGTGTGTTATTCATGTGTTATTGCATGTTATTATAGTCCTGGTGTTATAATAACACAATAACACATGAATAACACTTGAATAACACACAATAACACAAGAATAACACGGGACAAGAATAACAGGAGAGAATATTCTCCCGTGTTACTGCGCCGTTTTTTTCTCTGTCGGGAATATTTCCCGTGTTATTCAAGTGTTATTGTGTGTAATTCATGTGTTATTGTATCCTGAAAATATTCTTGATGTTATAATAACACAATAACACATCAATAACACATGAATAACACACAATAACTCATGAATAACGTGCAATAACACATGAATAACACAGGAGGAAATATTCCCCGTGTTACTGCGCCGTCTCTTTTGCTCTACCGCGCGAGATGTCGTGACATGTTTTGATTGTCTAACCACTTTATTTTTAAGTGCTCAGTAATGATGTAATATTTCCTCGCAACCCACAGCTTCTTTCCCGGCCGAATATAAATAAGGCCTGTTTTCTTTGGCCGTAGCTTTGGCTGCGACCGCGACTCTCCAAACGGCTTCCGTCCTTCCGTTCATGTCCATCTCCCCAACTGCAGCCCAAAGATACGTTTCAAATCCTTCTCGTGACACCGAACAAAACCCTAGAGCTGGATATGGCATCCTCCCTTCTCAGCAAGACGGTTGCCCTTTTGGGCCTCGGACCAACGGGTCCTTGTCGATCTCAGCTGGATCGGCGCAGGACTCTGCCACAAGGCCACCACATGGACGCCCATTCGAGATGTCTGGTGAGTTCTTGTTACATCCCCTGAAATTAACAAGTTTGTAAACTGCCGGGGAATCGATTCCGTATATTCTGAAAACCAAAGAGTTCGAGCTGAGTAATTAGGATCGCGAAGGGAAAAAGTTGGCGACTATTCTATGCGAATTTATTTCTATTGTTGATAGTTGGTTGGTGGGGTTGCATTCACGCTTTTGAAGTTCTTGTGTGGGGCTGTCTATTGTCTGAATTGCGAGCAAGCTGATGGAGTTTATAGCTGAACTATTCTTTGCCAAATGATTATTAAAGCTATACTTTGATTGCTTCTGTCAACTATTCTAGAGAGTTTCTTGTGGTTTTTCTTGATTTGTTTGTTGAAGTTAAGATTACATGGATGGCCTGACAATCAATTGGAGCATTTCCTTCAAGAAAGACATATGGCACATGCATTGGAAGCACATGAAGATGAAGATAGTATTCACCTATTCCATGATCTTATGCTAAGTTATTGAGAAGAATTTAAGAGAGAGAGAGAGAGAGAGAGAGAGAGAGAGAGAGAGAGAGAGAGGCTTAAATTGCTGAACAATATTTATAATGGAGTGTATTTTTGCTATCTCGAAAGCCCAATAATAATTAATTTGAATTTATTTTAATATGCTTAAAAATTAGTGGCACACATTATCTAATTAGTTTTTATATTTGAGCATTAGAAGTTTTCCAAAAACATGCATGTTCTCCATCTAATGAACCAACTTATTATGACCTTACTTGTAGGAAACTTAAATCATGTCTCTCCAAGATTTTTGAGTTGACCAATCAATCTTAGTAGAAGAACCTGCCAAGAAATTAAAATCTCGGTTTCTCAAAAAAGCTAGCATGGAAATGTTATTTCCTCCCGTGTTGCTTGAAGCTTGACTAGAAAAGAAGCTTGAAACAACCGTAAGCTCCAGTCAACCAATCACAAATAATTTCTTCGGTTCTAGCTTCAGTTATTAAGTTACCATAACGGGTATTCTACAACCACTTAGTGGGACTTGGTCCATGGAAAAAATAATTAGAATAGATCACAATATGTTTTTAGAGGTCATTTGTGATATTTAAGAGGATAAAAGGATAACGTGAACACGTTGTGCTACTTAAGCATACTCCTAGATCTCATGGATTACCATAAGTTTCTCCTTTTTTTGATATGAAATGCAATCTTTAAAGATTAGCTCAGTACATGCGTTCCATACTTATGGAAATAGAAAAAGATAAGTGGTCTTTGAGATAGTTAGGATTGTGTGATCAAGAGATCATAAATATGAGCAAGGTTCAAATGATCACAAAAAAAAAAAAGTTCTCCTAGTTGAAAACTTTCGAATGAATTGTTCCTAATGGCTGTTGAATGGATTGCTCATAATTGAACTTTTTTTTGCCTTACATATTTTTGGATATTTTATTTTGTAAATGTGTAATTGTTCCTTGCACTTGTAACTATCCTGCATCTGTAACCTTCCTTTGCCTTGTAATTGCTCGACTCTCACCTATATAGAGGGTAAACGAATGAAAACTTAGCAGATGTATTTTTTCTTTTGCTTGATGCCTTTCTTCTTCTTAGTTCTTCTTGATTTTCTAAACTCCAATTTTGGTTCAGAATAAGTAAATATAAGTCATAGTTCCGTCTCTTTGTTCTTGTGACACTTGCTCAGATTCTCTGGGCATTCAATCCATCAAATTTTGACATGATTTTTGACCGAGTAGGCATATGTGAAAGGATATGCTTATCCAAATGGATTCATTCATTATATCACATAAAGTAAAAATCATTTTTTCGAAAATTACTTAGTAGTCTCACCAATGAATCTTATTTTGTTGTCCTAGATGACTATCATACCGGTGTTTGTAACTTCTATAGGAGTTTTTTCTGTATCATTCTTATTCTAAGCACAACAACGGAGAAGTTATTGTCTCTGAGAGCAATTTCTCAGAGATATTTTAGGCTTGAGAAAAATGTCTTCATAATCTCTCTGCAAAGCAATCAAAACAAAATAGAAACCTGCATTCCATACATGCTTATAGTGCCACATGCTAATAAGAAAGATCACGTGCCCCCATTTCACTTAATTTTCTCAACAAGCAAATGGATTCCAAATCCACCATGCTAAAGAGCCATGTGTAATTTGCCATAAAAGAAAGTTTTGATGATGTTGTCTAAACTAACAAATAATACCGTTGATTTCAAAGCTTGTGAAAATCAAGAAATTTCATCGATGATAGTGCCCAGTTAACAAAAATAAAGCGCCCAACAAGAGATGAAGGTCATTGTCGGCCGTCAAAATTCCTCTGCTTCTTTTGAATATATATATATATATATTTTGATTTTTCTTGAAAATAATATTTTAATTTTTGAAAATGAGATTGGATAGATCTCATTCAATTAATAGTTTAAATAAACGAGCATAACATCGCAAATAATGCACCAATTCCGAGGAATAAATACATTACTTGGTAGCGAAACTCGATTAAATAAACTAATAAATTCATGACATCCGTTTTGGTCTATGAACATTTTTATGTTGACCGACAAATTCCCCCACCTGATATTAAAAATTAGATAGAATTTATATTACATGGGTTCTTAAATCTCCCTATAAAGATAAGCCTCTGTAGTTAATTACCTCTCAAATGACTGAAATTTCTTAAGAGAATTCTCGATAATAATCAGAGGTAACTATCTTTATGAATTCAAAGTTTAAGGTTTTCAAGGTTGGACATAGAAAAGTCAAGTGGGAAAATGACCAAATGAGAACATTTATTTCTGGAATCACAGGAAAGAGAAGTAGATGTCACGGATCCTGAGGGAAACCTTGATGACTTCCCAAACTATCATATTGTTTGGTTTCAATTTCGAGAATATGTTATTTGATATTTCATCGTGTCAATTTTATTATTTATGACTTATATTTGCATAACACAGTCATACAAATGACCTGAAAGATATGAGGATTTATGTCGTATAGGACGACGACCTCGAAACCTAAAGCGAGTTATGACTTAGATTGCACAACCTGGTTGTGCAAATGTCTAAAAGATAAGGTGAGGATTTATGTCGCGCTAGACAGACTATCTTGAAATCGTATGACTTGTTATTTAATCCAAGAAAATATTTGTTGTTGTAGATCTGTTTGCTCTATCGAAGTTGTTCTTCTGTACATCCTCGTCATACTGCTCACGGTGTTAGCTCATGCTCCACGTCGTAACAGTTTCAGGTTTAATTTTAAGTTTAAATGTACATGCAATTGTTGGGTCGGTGGTCTGTTGCTGGGCATCCCCTATAAAACCACTATTGCCCTATTATTCTAAAAGATATAATACACATAAAGGAAACAGTAGGAGGTGCAGTAAAGGTAAGCAGCAAATAAAGAAAATAAAATGCAGTAAATATAAAAAAACCTATGTACCTGATAGGTCTGCTGCTCCTGTAAATGGGATTAACGTTGCAGGTAGAAGTAAACAAGTATAGTAGGGAGTTTAGCAGGTAGTGCAAACATACATTTATGTATAAAAGAACAAGTGAGAATGCATCTCATGAAAGACTCAAAGAAAAACTAAGATTGACTCACAAAAACTCAAAGAAACTGTAGGAAATGCACATAACACTGAAGAAAACTGTAAGCACTCAGGTCGGGGTGGACTCAGAATCAGGACCTTGGGTCGAAATCAAGACCCTGAGACCCTAATAAAACAGTCAACATCATGTATGTGTGATCCAACACTAAAAGGTTGCCGGCCTAACAGTCACAGAAAATGGTAATTCCTAACCTGATTCATATGACTGACTCGTGACTTTTTCAGAAAATATTCAGGAAGGATTTAATTTTTCAAAAAAAAAATTGATTTGGAATGCATTTAAAAGTTATTTTTTAATTAATTTTGTGTGTGTGTGTGTGTGTGTGTGTGTGTGTGTGTGTGTGTGTGTGTGTGTATATATTATATAAAAATTTTATTTAAAGAAATTTTCATACCTCAGAAAGTTAATAAGTCAGTCATGTTGTTAGATTGAAACTTCAAACTGTTTGTAAAAGCAAGGGGTAACTCTTTATTAAGTGTTAGTGAGGCTGTAATGTCAATCTCCCATTCTCTCAAAGTCACCGAGTCAGGATTGTGCTAGAACTTCTCACACATACCTAGATGCATTTTTATCTTTATCCTTCAACCCCGAAACCATCCTACTTATAGTCTTGCCTGATAGTTCATATATAATTATGGCTATATATGTGCGCTTATGTTTTAGACATAAGCACCTCAATAAAACCAAGAAGCAATGAAAAAAAAGAAGAAAAATGAGGTGAGAGAGAGGAGGGAACAATCTACCTGAAAGAGCGAAGAGATAAAAGGTGGATTGACCCTCAAAACCGCATCTAAAATAATCGACGAAAAGACCCAAAAAAAATGCGGCCCAACGATCCACGAATCAACCTAAAAGGTATTCTTTCGAAACTGCATTTTAAGCAAACAACAAGAGGACCGCATCAACGCAATGACTACATACCTAGCCAATAATTCTTATGTGTCTACACATCCAATCCCTAAACCCAAATGTTGCATTCACACCATTCAAATCTTTCATATTACATCAAAAATGCCACCATTTTCATTTTAAAGAGATGAAGTGTATCCCATCATGCATAGGTTAGGTGACATAAAATAAAATTTGAAAGTTTAGGTGTTAGGTATGTAAATGCATAAGACTTTATGTGGTATGTATATAGCTTCCCCAAAAAGACTTCATCCTCAACCTATCAAGCTATAACTAGTGCAGATTCACCAATCACAGAAACAAAACAAACCCCCATAGCTTTCTAGATCCCGAGGGAACACATCTCAAATAAAGGACTTTTAGTGTAAGTGGAGGATTGGTTAGCTGCGGGGCAAACCATATGGAATTATGTTTCCAATCATTATTTATGTTATTATTTTTTTTAGGAATTGTAGTTATTGTAAATATCTTCAAGTTAACAAAACCATGGGAAAAGCAGAAGAGCTTAATTCTACTGTCCTTACAGATTGATTCTCATTTAGATAACTATATATGAACCATCAGGCAATGTTTAATTTCATTCGGCAGTACATTTCAGCCTATTTCTTCCTATGAGGTGGCAATTGATACAGACCACTCAATTCTCATGAATTTACATATCAAACACCAATTTATTTATTATTATTATTATTTTTATTTTCTCTCTTTTTCTTTATTGCCATTTATACCACACAAACTTTTTCATAACACTTCAGAAAGAGAAAAAAAAAAACACTACCATTTTAACCTTTAAAAAGATAAATGCGCCTTCCCAAGCTTAGCTGAGGTGGAACGGATGTAAAAAAGAAAAAAATGAACTATTAGATTTTAGATATGTAAAGGTACGGAAATTTGGTTGGTATGCATGTAAATGACCCTTAGAAACATTAAATTGCAAAACTAATAAAAATTAGGTATGCTGCAGTTTTCCAATGGATGAAAATGAGCAGCATACATGTGGATGGACCATTGATTAGTATTAATCCATCCGCATTTAGCTAATCCTTGGCCTTAGTGACGTGCTTGAGAAACATTTGGTGGATAGGAAGCAAATATATTTCATAATCTCTGCATTCTATAAGTTCTGGGATGAAGAAAAAGCACTCTCATCAAGTTCATCTTACATGGAAGTTAACAAAATGAGGATAGAAAATTTTGTTCCCAAATACATCTCAACTTCTGTTTATCCAGACCGCGAGAAACTTAAAGTAATCACATAATGCTCCAGAACACATGGCTCAGTTCTCGAAGCCGAAGGTAAAGCAAGCCAGAGGAAAGGAAAACTAATGAAAAATTCTTTTTTTTAGCACTAAGGGACAAAATGCGTGCATACAGAAGGGATGGGAGCATGGGATTTTTTTTTATTTCTTTTTTTTTTAAATAAATAAAAAAATGATATTTCCAGCCACATTCATTTGGAGAGCATAGATTGGCATTTGGTATTCAAGTATAAAAAAAATTGGATGGCATGTTTGCAAAATTTCTTACTCTTCATTTTGCCCCAAATCATATACTCCAAAATATGAACTATCCGATAAAACATAAAACACTACAAGGAAACTGCATTTAAGAAACTCGCAGCAAATTCATACCTTAAGATATTCAACATGCACATCGCTCATATGTAAATGAAGTAGCAATTCATCTGTGTGTTTCAGACAGATAAAGAAGTAAAGGGAAAAAAGGGGAAGAACACTTACACCGTGATGTAAAAATTCAAAGCTCCTTTATCTAACTGCCCAGAGAACACACAAGAAAGAGCACAAACCAATAAAGCTCTAGCAACACAAAGCATCAACAAAGCTTGCTCCTCTCTTCTCCTCTCCAAAAATTCAACAACCTCAACCCCTCTCCTTCCAACCGATTTTATAGCCAAGAGGGAGGAGTTACATACCTTCCAATTACCTGAGGGTGAGGCGCACGCGATAAGGACCGGCGAGTGACGACAAGGGCACAGGAGAGCGTGGCAACAAGGGTAGGTGGTGCAGAAGCGTAGTGAGCGGTTGGAAGCTTTTAGCCAGGGTTTCAGTGGGGACCGAAAGCTTCAGCCGAGAGAGGGAGAAGGGAGCTCGACGAGGAGAAGAAGAGGGGACCTCGGGCCAGCTAGGGTTTCGCGAAGAGAGGAGATGGCTCGGCGAGTCGCGTCTGGGTTGCGAACGGGAGAATGAGGGCGGACGGGGCGTGAGCGAATTAGGGATTTAGGTTTTCTATTTTTTTTCACGCTTTTTTTTCTTTTTTTTTTACATTTCATTTAAAATTCGCCAATTTGGACATAATTCGACCCCACACAAAAACATATCGAACTGGATGTCCTTTCGGTAATTTCGACGTTCTGGACACGCTGTCTCGGTCCGTTTGGTCATTTGGGGTCGTTCGGACAACCTTGCCGACAATCGGGCAAAAAACGCATCAATTATAATTTTCACCGAAATTTTGGTTCACGATCGACTGTTTTGAAAATTAATTTTGGTTTCGATTAATTATGCAACATATAAAAATGTAGGTGACGAGAATTGCAATATTTAACATGTCAACTGTCCGAATTGCGAAGTTTGTGCACATGAAGATGTAAATTGTGCATAAGACAATCTTAGGGCTTAATGGTTCTATAGTGACTCCTTTTGAGTTTCCTTATGTTGGTTTCAACATCCTAAATGCTAGAGGCCAATACCGCGCATGCAGAACTCCAAAAAAAAGTAAAGAAGTGGTTTGAACTTTTAAAATGAGGTGGGTCCCATTACTAAGGTTCTAAGATAGTCAAAGGAAGAATCTTAAGGCTATGCCCTAAACCCTAAGAAAAAAAACTAGATCTCACTAAAAATGAGGTCAACAGTCATACCTCACTTGAATGGCTTCCAGTTGTTAACTTCATCCCTTACATCTTCGAAACAACTCTTTAGAGGTCTAGTAAAAGGACTTGCTAGTTTGAAATCCTATGTCCAACGGGAAAAACCTATCAATTGAGAAAACTATTGTCTGCACCTCATAGGAAGAAATAGGCTATGTATTGCCGAATGAAATTAAACATTGCCTATTTTTATGCGTACAATGAAATTTGAATTTTGTATTGAAATATTCTAAAGTCTACATATTATTTTCTATGAAGATTTAGTGGAAATTTTGATCAGTGTACGTTCCAAGGAAGCAACTTAAGGAATACATACTCTCACATAAATTTGTAAGTAGAAAACATATGATTTCATGATGTTTGCTGATTTTAAAGGGAATAGTTCTTTGTAGGATGACAAACAATCATATGGCCGGGAACCCAAAAGTGGTTCTCTAGTATATGGTTTTATTTGATGTTAAAGGCATGCCTTGCGGTGGTAGGATATTTCTTAAATTGGATTTGGATTTCTATATTGTTGGTGGAGGAAAGAAATCAAGCGGAAGAAGGGCATGGATGCTCCTGAAGTTAACTTCCTATCCAATAAAATATTTTAGTGGATTAAATCAAATTTCCAATTTAGTTTTACTTTCGTAAGCATGGATAATGATGGAACAATTAAGTTATTTTAGAATTTTGATCATATCATTGCAATTTTGTTAAACTTATTATAATCATGGTATGGAACTTTTTTGGTTAGTGTTGGCGTTAAATATTGTCAAGCTTGAGTCTTAACTATGCAAATTCTCCATAAACTTTATTATGCATCATAAGAAGCATGACGGGTAGGGGAGGTCTTTGTTAAGAATTTTAATAGAAATGTTTTTGAACTACTATTTTAGGTAAAAGACAGTAAGATAGTTTGAGGCTTTTTTGTTTTATAATGAGAACTGCACTTTGATTAATTTCTCTTTTGACAGAATATCGCTATTTTATCATTTGTTCTGTGTATCTCTTTTATAACATGTTTTCTTTTTTATAATTGTAGGAGAAAATCATGGAACTTTCAAAGATACATCTGGGGCAAAAAATGTGAGTTAGTTTATTTTGGACTTTATTTATGAATTGTTGTGATTTTTTATTTAAATGTCATAAATATTTACATAAATTTTGTTATATTTTATTTTGCTATTTAACAAATGAATACTATGCTATTTATGCACAAATCCAACATTGTTTAACACTTGTGTTGTAAGTAATATTTGCAGGCGTCATTGTTCTTTGAAAAATACTAAGAAAATATCATATCTACTTGGAGCAGCCGCTGTAAAGTTTTTGAGTGTAGGAGGAATTACATAAGTGTTCAGAAATCATCCTAGTTTAATAAATGTTTTTGTAGATCCTTAAGTTTTAAATAAGTTTCATATTGGCTAGTTTAGTTAGATGTTAAACAAATCCTTTTCTATGGTATCATGTAGGTTCATTTCTGATGTAGTTCTTTTACCATTATGTCTTTCCTTCCTCCATTATAATTGATATGAGTGCTAGCTATAATCAACATGTGGTCATCTCTCATTTGTTTGATTTCTCCATCCCTCTCATTCCGTGATTGTCTTTTTATGGTATGATTCCCCTAAACCTAAATTTCAAGATGATCCAAGTTTAGATGCTGTCTGATATTGGCTTTGGTTAAAGTTGGCCATCTTAATGTAAAGGAAGGCCAGTGTAGTTATAATGCATTAAATGCCATTAATCAATCCAAATCAACATGCAAAAACTCAATTGTAATAGACCTATTACAAGGAGTCGAACCTTGCCCCCATTTTAATGCCTTCTTATTCTCATTTTCATTTTTGGATGAATTTTGATATTTGTTTAGTTTATTATTTTATTTGGCTCAATTATATTTTTTTGTGTAATAATAGGTATCAATTTGATTTTAAGATACATTTAAGTAATCTAATTTCAATAAACAGAGTTCATTGTCTGTGATTAAAGGTAGGTATGAATAAATTTTTTTTTGTTATTTATGGCCAATATTTCTCTTAAGACTCAAGTTTTGTATGCAGATTGCTTCAATTTATATATGTGAAGCTTCCTCTCACCCTCTACACCAAATTTGGTATCAAAATGAGCTCTAATTTTTTTCCCATAAGGTGCTGTTTGGATAACATATTCTTGATCATATCTTATTTTTTAAACCATGCTAAAGCTAAGTATCAAACCCTGAACCCAATCAGCTCCCCGTCATATGGCAGAACTTTTAATAAAGTTAATAATCCTTTACTTTCGCCATTAGGACACTGCCATGCACTTTCTGTATGCTTTTTCATTTGTCACGTGTTGCTTTCCAACTTCTTTGCCTAATCGAATGCCCCTGATGTCATAAAATATAAAAACAACCTCAAAGCTATTTGATGCTTAGGTCTTACTAGTTCAAGTTGCTTTTTACTCTGAGTTGAGTTATCCATGCTTGCTTTAGATCATTTGAACTTAACTAGGCTAATATGCTTCAACTTTGTAGCTAATTCTATAAATTATTCAGGTCTTTTCATCTCTTTCATATCAAGTTCTTGATTCATTCCTAGGATTGACTTAGCTAGAAAGCCTACTCCAGTCTATAGCTTGTGTTAATAATTAGAAATCCTATAAATGCTACTTAAGTATACAACATATACTTAGCTTAGCTAGAAGTCTTAGTCTTTTTGAATCTATGGTGCGTTTGAGGTGGCGGTGCGGTGTCGAATCGGTGTTTTTTCTATTTGGCAAAACTTCGTCTTGTTTGTATTTTTGAAAAGTTGCAACTGCAAGCTGTTTTTTTCCATCACGGCTGGCTACCTGCGGTGATTGCTAGAAAGCTGTGATCTTATTTTTTCAAATTTTTTTTTATTTTTGTAACTGCCACCACAAGTTTTTGAACGACAGCTTCACAGCTGCAGCTGCCCCAAACAGACCTGCTAGTGTTGGCATTCATGCAACAATGCCCTATTAAATCCCTCACATTTTAGCACAAGCTCTAGGACTCACATTTTTATCTCTTAATCTCACTAAAAGGTTTCCCAAGCCATTATATGTTGATGTAACATATTATGTACATTAAAAAATTAAGTTAATTATTTAATTGTAAGAGCTAAGGCTAAAGCTCTATGAAAAGATAAAGAATTAAGCCAAAGTCCAATCAATAGCCCATAATTTAGAATGTTTGGACTGTAATTTATATTTTATTATTCTTTGATTTCAATTTCTCACCTATGGATATGTATTGTTGGCCTTGATACGAAGAAAGCATTAAAATGACCGGCTGGCGGTTCTTTATTAATAACCACTAACCTTTATTTTTTATCTCCTTATTTTTTTCTCAAAATGGTCTTTAGCCTAATAGTTTTGTAATACTTATAAATACAGGCTGAAATAATGTCATTTGATATTAAATGAAATTAAATATGAACAGGGGATTATTTTTCTTATAGCTTAGTGCTTGGTGGCTCAAATTTGTTTATTCCTAGTATATTTACTTATTACTCTTGAACTCTTACTCTCAACTTTTCTCACAGCTTTTCCCACATCCTAAACATCCTCCCAAATCAACCACCATTGAACTTAAGCCTCACAGTTATTCTGAAACCTTACTTATAGCTCTAAACTAAATTAAGTACGACTAGGATCTAAGTTTGTTCTCTACTCAACGCTCTCATAAATTCTGCTGAATCTGCTCCATCACATAAACACATCATAAGCTAACCATCCATAAACATTTCCTTTTATTACCTCAACAAAAATTATTCCTTCAAGTGATCTTTCAAACCCAACATGAACTTGTTTTAGCATTCCTACCAACATACCTTACTAAACTCTCATAATTCCACCACAAACTCCTACACTCATATTAAACTAATTTATAACATTTGCTGCCGTTAAAAGGCTACCTAACACCATCACAAGTTAATGTGGCACATCATCTGAGTAAAAATATAAAAAGGTTAAAATTCCAATTATCATAGCTAAAGCAAGAAGGAAACCAAAAAACAAGCCCCATCATTAGAGTCCATAATTCAGATTGTTTGGAGTATAATTTATATTATATTATCTTTTCTTTTTATTTCTCACCTAAGCATGTGCTTGGTCGAACTTAACATGAAAAAAATGTTAAAGATGGTGACTTAAAACACCTTCATTAATGCTTACCAATCCCATTTTTCTTCAATTTTTTTCTATTTTTTCTTTTTAAAATTTTATCATAAGAGTCTTATAATATCTTAAATGCGGGCTCACACTTTTATTATTTGAGTATTGAATGAAAAAAAAAAAATTAAGAAGAGTATTTCTCTTCTTTTTCACTTGTTGTTTGGTGACTCAAATATTTTTTTTGGTGAGATAATGCATCTATTTTTTTCCTTAATTACGGTTTCGTTAAACTTATACTTTCCTCACACCTCTCTTTACATCGTAAGTCATATTTATGATCAACCACTATAGAATGTAAGGTTCACAATCACTTCAAAACTTCATCTGTAGCTCTCAGCCAAATTAGATATGACAAGGATTTTGTATTGCTCCTACTCCTTGATACCCACATAAACTCTATCGATATTAATTATCTATATTATCTTGTGTGATTATATGCATTTCTGGAAAATTTCAAAATTAAAATATACTTTTTCAAAATTTTGCAAGTTTAAATCTTTTTTTTCCTCCTTATATAAAATAGAATAAATTAACAAAATAAATTTCTTTGCATGATTCTTCTGTTCATGCATGGCTTTCTCTTTTAAACTCATGTTGATTGATCCGAAACGCCTTCAAGTTTATTTGGATTTTTTCAAATTTTCTTTGTTATTTTCATAATTAATGTGGTCTATACCTTTATTATAAAAAAAATTAATTTTCTTTCAAAAAAATTAAATTTATTTAAGTTTAATTTTAATTTTGGCATATGTTTCGAATTTCACATGTATTTGAGTCATACACATTGATTTATGAAATTTTCAATATGAAGATGTTTTTAATGATCAGAAAATCCATATTACTCTCCATTTGATAGGATAAAGGGCATAATTCCTGAAATCATGACATGAATCTTTTTGATCTTTGTGTAAATGCTAGGGCGTCTCCTGAAAACGACGTGTTGTATAGCCTAAATACAGTGAAAAGTGTGCGAAGGCCGCTACACCGACGCCCAGGTGTAGTGTCAAATAAACAAGGGTTCCCACTTTACAGACGAATGCGGGCAATGAAATTAATCCATAAAACTAATGAAATTAATATTAGGATATGATCTTGGAATATATGTACTCTCAATGGTAAATTAATGAAATTAGTAGATATTATGATTCATAGAAAGATTAATATCTTCTGTATTCAAGAAACTAAATGAGTTGGAGAAAAGGCTAAGAAGATTGATAACTTAGGTTTTAAACTTTGGTATTCTGGTAAGAGGTGCACTAGAAATGGTGTCGGTGTAATTATAGATAAGAATTTGAAAGATAATGTTGTAAAAATTAATAGAGTTGAAGATATAATTATAGCCCTTAAGATTATCATTGGTACTAAAATTTTTAGTATTATAAGTGCTTATGCTCTTCAAGTAAGTTTAGATAGAGGGTCTAAAGATAAATTCTGGAATGACTTAGAAGACTTAATATAATTGATACCTCTTGAAAAAAAAAATTTATTGGAAGAGATTTAAATGGACATGTCGGTTGAGTGTTAGAAGATTTTAGAAATATTCATGGTGACTACGGTTTTGGAGTGATTAATGAAGAAAGTAGAGCTATTTTAGATTTTGCTTCAGCATATGATTTTCTTATTACTAATGTTTTATTCAAGAAAGAGATGAGCATCTTATTACTTATAAGAATGGATCTAATAAAACACAAATTGATTATTTTCTTATGAGAAGAAGAGATCCTCGAGATTTAAAGATTGTAAGGTCATTCCAAGCGAGGATTTAAGTACCTAACATCATTTATTAGTTCTAGATTTGAAGATGAAAAGTTGTAAAATAAATAATACTAGGACTTATCATTGTAAAATTAGATGGGGGAACTTAAAAGACATATATAAAATTATTTTTATCAGTAAAATTCAAGATTTCAAAATTTAAGATGTTCATGATGAAACAAATGATATGTGGGATAAAGTAACAAACATTATTAAACAAATAGCAAAAGATGTACTTGGAGAATCAAAAGAAAAAGTTTCTTTAAGTAAAAATGGTTAGTGGTGGAATAATAATGTGCAAGAAAAGATAAAATATAAGAAATTATGTTATAAAAATTGGTTTAAATGTAAAAGCTTAAAGGACTGAGAAAAATATCAAATGGTCCGCAGGGAGTCTAAAAGAACAATATGTGACGCTAAAAATTCTGCTTTTAATAATGTTTATGATAGATTAGATACTAAGGAGGGTGAAAAATATATGTATAAACTAGCCAAACAAATAGAAAAGAAAAGTAAAGATTTAACTCAAGTAAAGTGTATTAAAGATGAAAATAAAAGTGTTTTTCTTAGAAAAAAATATTCAACATAGGTGGGTGAGTTATTTTGATAAACTTTTTAATGAATTTTTTGAAAATACGATCGACCTTAATGATCTTAATATGGTTAATAATAATAAAACGTTTCATTTTTGTCGTCACATTAGTAAAAAAGAAGTTGGGGAGACTTTAAAGAAAACCAAGTGTGGAAAGTCTGTACGACCTGATGATACCCCAATTGAAGTGTGGAAATGTTTAGGAGATTTGGGAGTTTCTTGGCTTACTAAACTCTTTAATATTATTTTAAAAATAAAAAAGATACCTGAGGAGTGGAGGACGAGTATTTTGGTCCTCATTTTTAAGAATAAAGGGGATGCACAAGAGTGCAAATTATAGAGGAATTAAGTTGATGTGTCATACTTTAAAATTATGGGAGAGGGTAATTGAACATAAGTTAAGACGTATTACAAAGATTTCTCGTAATCAATTTGGATTTATGTCGGGCAGGTCTATTATGGAAGCTATACATTTATTGAGAGGTTTCTTGAGAAGAGAGGTGTTGATATGACTTATATTCAAGTCATTAAAGATATGTATATTAGAGTTGTTACTTGTGTTCGAACTGAAGGAGGGTTGACCAAATATTTTCCTATTTCTGTTGGATTATCTCAGGGATCGACTTTAAACCCATATATTTTTGCTTTAGTTATGGATGGGCTTACTGGGCATTTACAGCAGGGTGTATTTTAATGTATGTTTTTTTTTTATGATATCCTTCTCGTAGGTGAAGCGTGGATAAGGCGAGAGAAAAAGGCCTGGAAAAACTTGAATTATGGAGGTTCACAATGGAGTCTAAAGACCTTCATTTGAGTAGAACTAAAACTGAATACATGAAATGTAATTTTAGTAGTAGTAGCTCTAGTGACAGAAGTGTAACCTTGGGTGATTGATCAAATTATTAAAAGGAACGATTTAGATATCTCAGGTCTGTTGTTCAAAGCAATGGTGATATAGATGGGGATGTTAATATGATGGGTGGTGATATTGATGGGGATGTTGATAGTAGAATTCAAGTTGGTTAGTTGAAGTCGATTAATGCTTCAGGCTTTTTGTGTGATACAAAAGTACTGCTTAGATTGAAAGGAAAATTTTATAAGACGGCGGTGAGACCTGCAATGCTCTATGGCGTTGAATGTTGGCCTTTAAAAGAGAAGCATAATACTAAGTTAAGTGTTGCCGAGATGAGGATGATTAGGTGGATGAGTGGCTTTACACTTAGAGACAAAATGCGAAATGAATATATTCGTGATAGAGTTGGTGTAGCTCCTATGACAGACAAAATTAGAGAAAGTCGTCTTAGATGGTTTGGTCACATTAAGCGTTGACCATCTGATGATCCGATTAGGAGAGTAGATGTTTTACATTCGACTAATGTTAAGAAAGGCAGAGGTAGACCTAGGAAGACTTGGGCTTATTGTATAAAAAAAGATCTTAATTTATTAGAACTAAATGAAAATATGACACTAAATAGGATGCAATGGAGAAAAATGATTCATGCAGCCGACCCCATGTAGTGGGATTAAGGCTTTGTTGTTTTTGTTGTTGTTGTTGATTTTTTTTTCATAACTTTCACCTTTTAGGGTTAATTATAAAAATTTCAAATAAATTTCAAAAATAATTTAAATATGTTGCTTTCAATATTGCGAATGAGAAAACTATGGTGGATCTCATGGTTGCATTAATAAAGATGTGTGAGAAGCCCTCAACATAAAATAAAATTTTTCTGATGAAGAGATTGCTCAATATGAAGATGATAGATGTTAGTTTGGTGATTAAGCACTTGATTAACTTCAACACTGTGACTAATTAGTTGTGTTTTGTTGGTATCAAGTTTGACGACGAGGTCAGGACATTGTTACTCTTATTTTCATTGCCAGACACTTGGGATGGATTAGTCACTGCAGTAACTTTTTAGGTAACATGAAGTTAAATTTTGATGACATTGTGGGGTTAGTGCTGAATGAAGAAGTTCGCAAGAAGGCGAGTGGTGAAACTTCAAATTGTGCTTTGAATGTTGAAAATAGAGGAATGAATCTGGATAGAAAGTAATGAAAAGATTCAATTTCAAGAGAAAATCCAGGTCAGAGAAAGAAAATGTCACTTTAAGGACTGCAAAACTCCAAATATTAGAGTTTAAGGTCAAGATAGAAAGCTCTCTACTTATGTCACCACAGATGAAATGAAGGTGACCCCCTTGCTTTGTCCCTTGATAGTACTAAATCATGGATAATAGATTTAGGTGCATCTTTTCATGCATGCCCCAACAAAGAAGTGTTTAAAAACTACAGTCAATGTGATCTTAAAAAGGTGTATTTGGGAGATAATAAGACTCACGATATTGTTGGAAAGGATGATGTTGATATCAGGTTGCCAAAATGATTAGTTTGGAAGCTCAATGAAGTTAGTCATGTTTCCTATTTGAAGAGAAATCTGATTTTTTTTGTGTCAGCTTGCGACGTCAGGTTATTTGACCACTTTTAGAGGTGATTTATGGAAGGTGATCAAATGGGCAATGGTGATGGCTTGAGGCAACATTGAAGGCAAACTACTTGGTTTTGACTAGGGCTGTCAATTTGGCTCGTTGTTCGTGAACAGCTCGTGTTCGGCTCGTTTAGTAGCTCGTGTTCGGCTCGTTCGTTAAGCCTAACGAGCCGAACACGAACAAATTTTTAAGCTCGAAATGTAAACCTCGAAAAAAAAAATATAACTTTTTACATAACAATATATTACATATATTATTTATATAGTAATATATTATATATATTTATGTGTAATTTTAAATCATAACACCTCATGTGGCAATGTGGTTAGTGTCTTCTTTTGTACAGATTTGATCCAGGTTCGAATCCCACACTTGACATCTATTTTTCTCAATTTTAGTTTAACGAGCCAATTTCGAGCCGAACACGAACACAAATATTTAAATCGAGCCGAACACGAACACACTGTTCACGAGCCGATTTCGAACACGAGCCGATTTCGAACACGAGCTATTTCGAACGAGCCGAACACGAGCCAAGCCTGAGCTCGCTCAAGCTCGGCTCGTTTACAACCCTAGTTTTGACAAAGGCAATTTGTTATGAACATGTTGCTCTTTGTGCTTTTGCTTTTCATCATGTATATAATTTTAATTAGTAAACTTCTATATGTGTGATAAGGTACCATTAAATATTATCAAATTTATATTATTCCAGATCTCAGAATATATTCAGGCTTAAATGGACTAGGAGCACTCAGGATGATTCAAGTGACTGTGACTTGGAGTTAATGGACCTTGACACTTGTAATGCATTTTTGTGTATAGATCATGTATTGTGTTGAATTTGTACAGAGGCCAACCATCTTTCACTATTTTTATGTTTTTGCAAATCCAGTTACAACTGGCCTCTATTATTCTTTTATTTTTGTCCCCTTACCATTTTCTAGTTAAATTGCAAATTATCTACTTTGACTTTTTTGTTTTGTATGTAATTTTCCTAGAAATCATACATGACAAAAATGCTCTTAGAGAAAATCTTTTCTAGTAACTTTATATAAATTGATAATCAATTTAAGAAAAACTTAGGAAAATTCTTGTCATTGAGATTAATTTGCATGGCCTTGAAACCTGTTTTTGATTAGAAATGATTCTCTTAGTATCTCTTCAAGGAGGTATAAAATTGAGCTTGTCAGTAATCATATTTTGGCATTTTGCAATGATATTTGTTGAAACTAAATTAGATAAATCTATTTGCATATCTTTTAAATATCTTTTTATGTTGCACTAACAGATTGCATCATTGCTATTTGTAATCATGATACTTATGGACAAGCCCAATTTAATTTTAACGATTATATTGCCCAAAATGATCAATTTTAAACATCATTGGTAAAGAAGGTACATTCTTAAAAAACAAATATGGATGAAGCACCAATTAGCTAAAAACTAACATTGCCATCTTGAAACTAATAATGGCAACTCGTTTTCACAACTAGTTGCCATTAGGACATCTACTAGTAGGCCTACTGCTATATCATTAATAATCAATCACCCATGTTGCAGTAGTGCTAAGTGCCAATTTATTTAGAGGCCAACCATCTTAGCCATGAAGGTGGATAAGTCAACTCCACTAGACGTTCTTAATTAGGTGGTCCCATAAGTTTCTTAGTGGCTGGCTAAACTGCGGGCTTCTTAAGGATCGTGATAGATCACTTTAGTTGCTTCAGGCTATGTTAACTGACTTCAGCTGTGCTAGGTTTGATTAAAACCCCACCTTGATAACTACTTTATTCTGAACATGTTTACCCAAACGTGTCCTTAAAACTCTTTAGCATCAAGGCTGTGATTAAGCTCCATGAGACCTAGGGTATGACTCGTAATATTTATTATAATAAGGCTAAATGAGATGAGTGAGGTTTACTCATTAGGTCAAAGCCATAATAATTTTGACTATGGTGAGCACATTTGCATTTCGATATTACTATAGGCTTTACATGACTGATTTTGTATTTTCTACTTGGAGACTTGGAACTAAGCTTAATTAATGTGGGTTAAGCCCAAACATTTAGGCACTCTAGTTGATCTATTTTGGTGGATAGGCTAGCTAATTCTTGTTTCTTGATTAATGAAATATACTGATGTAATTATTAAATATATATATAGAAATATATTATGCGCCAATCTCTATTTCTTGACTTGGCTTATTTGACAGTAGAAAATGATAATATTATTGATGAAGTTTAGTTAAAGATCTTTATTTCTTATTTTTAAATTTTGTCTTTGACATCGTCTCTTTAAGTTAATCATGTTTCCTTAATTTTTCCTTTTTGCAGTGTTCTTTAACTTGATTATTTAATGTGCTAGTTTTCTAATACTATCTGCTTTGGTTATTATTAAATTATTCCTGCAGGTGAGGGAATTGAAGAGCTCAAATGCTAGGAAACACTCGAATGGCGAAAACAGAAGTACTTATCCTCAGCACCAGTCAATTGGTCAAAGTGGTAGTTCTCAGTTCAGATCAAATAAGCTTGAACCGAATGGAAGACTGGCTGCCACTTTGAGTGTACCCCGCTCTGATAACCGGCCTTTGGACTCCAGTGACATTCAAATCACTGCTAATCATGCTTCTTCAAGAAGACGGGAATTATTGAATGCTAATCATTTGTTGAACTTTCACTATGACCCAGTTCCTCGGTCTCACCAACAAAAAAGAATTCCCCTTCCTAGAAGGCATCAAAGAGTAAAGTCTTATAACAAAGATCTCTTCCTCCAAGCGAACTACAAATTCATTATATATGATTCTGGAAGATATTCCATTGAGTCGATGAATCCTGATAAAATGTTTCCTTGGGAAGATGTTGTCTGTGTGAGGTACTCTGCCCCATTTCCGGTACAGTGCCCGATTTGCTTGGAAAGCCCTCTTTGTCCACAAATAACATCATGTGGCCATATATATTGTTTCCCTTGCATATTGAGGTACTTGTTAATGGGAGCCGAGGAACATAAAGGTGAATCCTGGAAGAAATGTCCATTGTGCTTTTCAATGATATCATCCGGGGAGTTGTATACAATTAAGATTGACAATGTTAAGCAGTTTCGTGTGGGTGATCATGCAGACTTTGTACTTTTGGCTCGAGCAAAAGATTCACAGATTCCCTTTCTTAAAAGTCAGGATGGGGCACACATCATGACTAGTAACTCCATCAATACAACCGACTTGTTTTCTAAATTTATTTTGAGCTCTGATGTTGAAATGTCGGTGCGAGATGCAAAGACAGATCTTACTGATTGGTTATGTAAAGCAGAAGCAGGTATAGTTGATGAATTGGAAAAGCTTCCATACGTTTGTGTGGCTTTGGAACAATTAGAAGAAAGGATGAGGAAATGGATGGAGGATCGGGTTCTTAATGAAAGCTCCTCTCAACTTAATCGTTGTGCACTTTCAAGTAGTCCTAAAGTGAGGCATCACATTAATTCATTAAGTCCCTGTTCATTGAATTCAAATTTAGATGCAGAGAATGCCCACTCCAAAGAATTGGTGGTTACTAGTCTTGAGAATGGCCGGATTCATGAGAAGCTTGAGCATTCTGAAAATGTTAGTGGCGCTTCACACCCTGACACAACTGTGGGTTCTTCAGAACTACCATATGATGAGTGTAAAGTGTTACACAAGGATTCAAACATTTGCAAGGATTTTAAGGAACGAGAGTCGTATACTTTCTATCAGGTGCTTAATTTTTTTTTTTTTCAAATTGCAACAAATTGCAATATTCTATCATTTAGTGCAGTATTGGTGTTATAAATGACTTCAATTTAATGGCTTGTTCTGACATTAGTGATTTTTTCATATTTGTTCATGCGTATTAATTCTTACTTGATCACAACATTATGAATCTAATTGCTCATTGAACTTTCAGGCATTAGATGGTCAAACATTAATCCTTCATCCATTGTGCATGAAGTGCCTTCTTCACCATTATGGAAGCTATGATATGCTCCCACCAAGGTATACTATAGAAGCCTAGAGCCTTCCTTTTACTTTGGTAGAAAAAATTTGGCAATACTTTCATCACGATGTTTTTCTTGTCTATTTGTTTTTTCTTCTCCTGCATTTTTTCTTTGAAGCTTTAAATCTGCTTACAAGTTTATGACATGGGGTTAGATGGAATTGTTTTAGTTGTTCATATATAACTATGGTGGAAATGCCACTTTCCTCTTTGCCTTTTACAATGCATGAAACTTCCGCCTACTACAGTGCAAGCACGGGACTTTTGCCTCCTAGTAACTCTAGCCTGTCAGCCTACATTATCCCATGATCTCGACCCTCTCTCTCTTTTCTCTTCGTCCTCATTGATTCATGAGATTATTCATGCCATCTACCACCTCACTAATTAAAGGACTATCTTGTATTTAATCTTGTAGCTATTTTAGTTTGCAAATTATGTATTTTTGTACTTTAGTAAATTCATCACAAACGATGAAACGAAAACTTAACTATTCCTTTAATTTTTGTTATAACATCAAGGATTTAGGTTTTTTTCTATGAACATTTTAATAAACTAGAGCCTTCCTTTTCGTGCTGCCTTGAAATTGGAAGCTTGCATTGTTGTTGTTATATTTTTTCTTTCCATCTAATTTTCTCATATTCAATCTTAGTTGCTACATCCTTACTTTTATTCTTTTTGCAACCAATTACTATCATAATTTTCTTTCTTTTAAATCACAACAATACTCTTGTTCCATTGGTCTTGGGTTCATTTGGGATTAGGACCTGAAACTGAAGTTCTACAAGAGAATCATAAAACATATATTCAACGTATTATCTGAATGAAAAGGGTTACCTCAAGCAGCTATAATTAGTTTGCATTTTTATGAAGGAAAGAGAAAAATTGAGTCAATGATTTAGCATCAAACCTCAACAAGGTAGTCCCCACATTGAGTTACCTGAATGAAAAGAGTAGGACCTGAAACTGAAGTTCTACAAGAGAATCATAAAACATATATTCAACGTATTATCTGAATGAAAAGAGTTACCTCAAGCAGCTATAATTAGTTTGCATTTTTATGAAGGAAAGAGAAAAATTGAGTCAATGATTTAGCATCAAACCTCAACAAGGTAGTCCCCACATTGAGTGCATGGGATGAACATGACTTGATGTTATCTTAGTTATGGAAACTTACACTTGTGTTTCTTTACTCAATAAAGAAAATATGGGATACGATAGTTTAAACATACACAGAAGTTTATCATGAGGTTTAATTTCATGAGATCATAACGAAGATATCAACCACAAAGCAAGGAGGAAGATTCATCACAAAATACTTCAATCTACTTAAAAGCTTTTGGCAATAGAAGAATTATTATTAATGTATCCAACTGCAATGTAGGAAAGATGTAGCCTGACTTAAAAGTTTGTTGAAAAAGAAAAAAAATAATGATTTTCATGCTTCATTGTATATTAAATATTTAGTTTGTGTTGCTAGGGTTCAATTTTTGGTAATGAGGATTCACCTTCCCTAAATAATATTATTGCTGTCATTCAAATAGAAGAAGAGGATTTATAGTTATTGATAACTTCATAGATTGTCGGCATCAAAAACTCTGATTTACACTTGAAATAGAAAAGGAAGATATTGAATGTCTTAAAGCAAGCCACCAAAGTTGGGCAAATCTGTAATGCATGTGAAAGAAGGCAACACCAAAAATCATTAATTGAGTTTCACTAAGAAATAAATATGTTGAAAAATTTTATGATATCATTTGAAAGACTCCTATGATAGATTCTTTTTCCTTATATTCTTAGGTATTTTCATCACTTATATGCTTTTAATGGCTCATAGATACTCAATTATCGCTTATGAATTATTTATTTAGTATCTATAAATCATATGATCAACTTCTTCTTCCGCCGATAATGGAGTATATAAGTGATGCAATCATCTATTATGTCAATCATCTATTATGTCAAACAAAAATTGGAGGGGCTGTTGTATGGATGATGCATGGAATACTCGTGATATTTGAGCAGATAAAGCAGTTTACATCACAAAAACCATGCATAAAATTGTTGGCCGATACCTTTCCAATGATCAAGGCTATCCAAGCTGCTGTGACCTTAGGCACATGTTGTTCATTGGGTCCGGAGGGTCCTAACGTAGACATTGGTAAATCATGTGCTAATGGATGTTTTGAAATGACGGAGAACGATAAAGAGAGGAGGATCGCACTTGTTGCTGCTGGTGCGACTGCTGGGATTGCTTCAGGTTTTAATGCCGTTGTTGCTGTATGCTTCTTCGCTATTGAAACTATGCTTGGGCCACTACGTGCAGAAAATTAACCACCCTTCACAACTGCAATGATTATATTGCCATTAGTTATATCATCCACAATTTCAAATGTATTACTGGGAGAACAACCGTCTTTTAGTGTGTCGACCTATGAACTACCACTCTACCTCATCCTGGGCATGTTGCAAGTGGCAGCCAGCTACCACCCGAATTTCCTCCTGCGGGCCTCATCTCCTTCCTGCAGAATCTCCTCAAGTTTGTTGCTCCTTCACGTTGCTTGTTGCACCAGGCGTTAAGCCCTGCAGGTTCTCAAGCGGCCGTAGGAGATTCCTCTGAATTTTCTTCCTACTGCTTAGTCTCCCTTCCTGCAGGAATTGATTCTGCTGGACCTTGCATCCTGCATTTGTCCGCAGGAAATAATTCTTTTTTAAGTAGTTCTGCCAGACCTCCTTCTCCTACAGCCTTCCAGGAACTTGGTATGTTAGAGCAGAATCAACGCTTCTTCTTCGGAGTATTTTCCTGCAGCGAACCCTTCTTTGGAGCTTTTTCATGCAGTAGACCCTTCAATGGAATTTTTCCCTGCCGCAGCCCTACCTCCGGTGCTTTTCTTTGAAGCAGGCCATCTAGAGCTTTTTTTCTGCAATAGAACCTCCTTCAGACTTTTTTTTTTGCTTGCAAACAATGCCCTGTAGCTTTTACTCTAGGTTGTTTACTTCTCTGCAAACTTTTCTGCAGTATCACCTGTAGGTGTCTTCCACCTACCTACAGACACTGCAGAAACTGCAGTAAAGACAACCGCAGTCAACTAAAAAATATCTCTAAATTCTTTTTGGGTTAATTACCAAGTACGGGATGAAAACTTCAAGTTCTACCTCACAGAGAATCTTCCTCGCCCATTGTTTGATATTTTCAAATTCAAGTTGAACATAGTTGTCAACTATGTTTCAAATTGAGGTGAGTGTTAGAAGTTATGTTAGGAAATAATTTATTTCTGTTAGAAGTTATGGGGATTAAATTTATTTCCTTGGATTGAAATTATTTTCTTTACTATTTTATGTTTTTTGTTGTTTCTTTATCTCCAAGTAATTAATATGAATTGATTAATTAAATATATATGTGTTATATCTTTCCTTTCCTGTTATTTCTTTTTTATTGTCCTTCCTATTCTAGGATTCATATTGGGGTTATTTATACCTCGTTTCATATCAATAATATAAATTCGTTGAATTCTGAAAATCAACACTAACCATTACATCTAAAGGTGACTCGATATTTAAGGGTTCACCTTTATTCAAAAAATTTATTCAAGGGATTTTCCAATCTTCCAACTTAAGTAAATGACATTCTCATTAATATTTTTAACCCATAATCATCCTCTAGGTAGATATGATTATAAAGGTGGCCCCTATGGATTTAATAGATGACTCCCACCATGTAGCACTTTGTCTCATTGAGCATTTAAGAGGTGTCTCATTGCACTTTATTTTTTATGAGACCTAGTTCCCATATTCAAGTAGGTGTAATATTCTGATACCATTTTTAAATATCTAAAGTCTCACACACTGAGATATTTGTTGCTTTGACCTATTATCATCATAGTTTTGTCCCATTGATATGAATTCATAGGAGGTCACCCATCCCAATGGTGCTTCCTTATGAGCATGCATGACTTCAGAGTTTCTGATAAAGTTTCAACTGTTACAACTAAAAGACATCTTACTGTTAAGAGTTCAACTTAAGAGGTTTAACAGATCTAGAAATTTTGATCAGGTTTATATTGAGTATAGATGATAGATTTTCATTAAATATGAATAATTCAAAGAAAGCTAAAGATGTTATTTTAGAGAAGGATTAAATATTATTTTAAATTACTTTGGAAGTAGATAAAGAGCCAAATAATGAGATAAATTGATTTTTTTAAAAATTAGAGTTTGATTTGAAGATGGCGCATGCGACAAAGCTTTAGTTTCACGTGGGATGCTTATTGAGGAATGTAAATAGGTGATATTACAATAGTTTTGTTATCAAATATATTTAATAGAATCTAAAGACTAATAAATATTCTCAATAATTGGATAAAAAATTTGTGTTACTATTTTTAAGGTACAAAGTACATCCTCGGGATTTTGGTGTTTATAGTGAAATTAATTTTGATGAATCATGCATCATTACGATGAAGCTGTAAGAGAGGAATATAACATAGACTTAGAAACATTGTTAAATCAAAACTAATTTAGTTTCATACTTTAAGTATCCAATATACAAGTATTTTTTAATCTTAAAAGAAAAATATAGAGAGCACAGAAAGAACCCTGGAATGGTTTCTATTGATCTTGAGAAGGCATGGTTCGGGTACCACGAGAATTTAGTTGATTCACAATAAAAATAAGTGTTTCATAGGTATTCTAAAGTTATTTAAGGTATATATGTATATAGAAACACACGCACACATAGGCACACACACATGATGGAGCATTAACTAGTATTATAAGTAGTTGAGAAAACTAAGGGTGTAAACGAACCGAACACGAACGAACAGAGTTTGTGTTCGTTTGAAATTTAGTTTGTTTGAAATAAGCTCGTGTCTGAAACTGTTCGTGAAGTCACAGGCAGTGTTTGTTTCTTAACGAACAGCCGAACACGAGTTGTTCGCGAACGGCGAGTCAGTTTGGCATCCCTAATATTAATATATATAAATAATATATTATATTAATTATATAACTTATATTATATAAATATATAATATCTATATTAGTATATTACTAATATAGTATATTAATATATTATTATTATTAATTAATTATATATTATAATTTATAAAGTTTATTTTTTTAAAATATCTTAATTTTTTGAACACGAACGAACACATCACTGTACGTGTTTGGTTCGTTTAACTAACCGAACGGAAAAAAATTGTTCACGTTCGTCTCGTTTACTTATCGAACGAATTGAACACGAACTCATTAACGAGCTGGACACGAACTGTTCGCGAACAACGAGCTTTTTTGACAGCCCTAGAGAAAACCAAAGAGTTTTCAATTGCATTAAGATTGCATGATAGATCAAAAGTTTTTTTTTTTTGTGTATTGGTTATGAAGATTTTTGCGAAGGATATTCACAGGAAGGTGGCTTGGTGTATCATTTTTTAAGGTTAACATAGATTTGATATATCAGTTATTTTTGAAATTCATGAAAAATTAAAATAATTAAGAAAGTTTTTGGAAGATTATAACTTGAGGTTTGTTTTACAAAATCTGATTATTTGATATACAATTTAAAGGTTGTGCATTATGAATGAAGAATATTGAAATATACAGTGATATCTCAATGTCGAAGAATAAAATATATATGAGAATATAACTTTAGAGTTCATTTCGATTAGTTTAAATGAACAATTTGTTAGGAGTATAATGTGATAAGAGAATATTATAAAGATTTAACATCAAATTTTAATGAACTGCAATTGTTTGGTCATGTTACTTAAATTTGAATGTTGGCTTCTAAAGTGATTGATATTAAACTTGGAGATGGAGGAAATGAGAATGTTAAAATGGATGTATGATAAAACTAGCAAAATATATATATAAATGATTATATTAATTGAATGGTGGGAGATTATGTATTGAAGCTAGAGTAGCGGAAATACACTTGACTTGTTTATGATATGTACAATTAATAGTAGTAAATACATCCTTAATATGATCACATTAAGTTACCAAAGGATTATGATGGAAAATGAGTATACTTATCATAACATGAACAGGAGTTGTGTGAAAGGTTTGCACATGATAGGTTTATCACTGTATGGAGCATCAAGAGGATCACATGGAGGAGTCATAAAACTGACTAAAAATAATTAGGACAAAGAAGATAGCGGGTAATACTGGTGAGAGAGTGAACTAAAAAACTGGATAGTGTCATAGCTGTTCGTCTTTACAGGTTGCGAATGGGAGCATATTTGTTGGCATATAGTGGTGGTATTGCATTCAAACAAAGAGGCTCTGCATATATCAGAACTGTTGGAAAATATCTGTAAAAAAAATGGGAAGAATATCTACTTTCATCATAACTGCAAGGATTCTTTTATATTAATGAATTGTTTCTGAAAAGAAGTTTCTCCCTCCGGCAGAGCATTAATATATTTGAACAGCATTTATTGAGGATTTATGCTCATTATACTTTCCTGCTTGTGGAATCTTGGTTTGCATCATTTGAAGTGACTGTTATTAGCAGAATTAATGGAGTAATTTTGGAGTTGGAGATGATTACTCAGTCAGAAGCCATGAGGAAGCGTTATCGGTACCTCAGCCACTTCTCATTAAGCACAACTTTTCAGGTCTATTTCTACTTATTCAATTTATGATGTCAAATGCAGCATCATTCTCCTGACATTTTAATGAAATGCAGCTCTGTGAAATCGAACTTGCCGAAATCTTGCCCCCTGCTTCACTAGCCCCTTTTATGGGTGAAATTAAGAAACGTGAAAAGCAGAGGAAATGGCTTGCAAAGAAGGTTTGTTCTCTGTTTGAAGCAATATAAAAGATATCTCTCAAATAACTTGTGTACTTTTTTAGCTTATATTTTTTCTTGCTCTGTTTTGTTTGACCAAGAAGCTTAGTTTGCATTACATGAGATGTACAGTAAGAAAATTTGTACGTTATAGATTTTATTTTGGAATTTAGAATGAATAATGAAATTTTTAACAAAAAATTAAATTATTAATTTTACTTTAATTTAAATTCATCTTTGAAATGTTGAAATGAGATATATAAAGGAGTATTTCTCGATGATATAGAAGCATACTTTATAAAATATGTGTATTATACATTGAAAGGCTGTATTCATGTCTTTTTTCTTTTTGAAGGATTTGAAAACATTTGTTATTTTTTGAATAATTTGGGCATGCTGGCATTAATTATGTGGCTATAATACCTGAATATACTAAACTAAGCACTCAATGAAGAAATCTGTCAACTACGCTCATACAATTTGACTCCAATTTGTTTTCATTCACTGGCACAACTTGTAATGGACCGTGAAAAGATTTGGTTTTTCTAGTGTATTACAGTAGTCATCTTTTTACGGTTATAATCACAAGATCTATTATTTATTGTTTAAAAAGGACATATGAAGTGGTACTGCATCTTAATCTTCTTGTTAGTTTTTCTTTGACTGCGTTCCATGATAATTTATGAACACTTGTTGTTTGTCAATTCTTGAACAAGAACCTGCTTTTCAATGATAGTCCCGGGCTTTTACAAGGTTCGTCTCTAGAAGTTAAACATATGGTAGTTCTCAAGCTCTCTTACTGTTCTCGCAGCAATATTGGAACTCATTCTGCATTTTCTTTTCTAACAAGAGGTAGCTAGTGCATGCTATCCTCATATCTTTCAATGATTATAAAAGCAGTAAATCTTCTGCACCTTGGTTTGTCCTTTAGTTGCTTTTGTGATCTTTAAAGTAGGAAATCTAAATTCTATGTCAAAGGATGCATGAATTTAACATATAAGCATGCTAAAAATCAAGTAAAAGCAGATGCACTGGTTCCAGCTTTACATGCATTTCACATGTTCTTATTCAGACTAAAATGATTGCATCTTTAATTATTTATATTTTTATTGTGATTTAGGAACGTGATGAGAAAGTCCGAGCTGAAGCTGCAAACTGTGCTGAAGTTGCTTCTTTACGGGAGATGCTTAATCCATCAAACCAGAGATATTTAAGTGATAAGGATACAATTTTCTCTTTGGATGAATTTAAAGGTGGATGTCCTTTCGTCTTTGCTCACTTTTTATTAATCAATTGATTTCTTAAATACCATGCAAATATTGGTTAGCATCAGAGCACTCGGCATATGATAATCACCTGATATTTTAGGTTGAAGTGATAAATTGAGCGAAGTAGATCATGAAAAGTTATTTGTATTGAACGAGAATAATGGCTTTCCAGGAAAAGCCATTGCTTCCTCTTACTCTATTTATTTAGTAGAAAAAGGAATCATTGGGGTTACTTGACTCCTGTTTTTGGGGTTACAGTTCATCATCCCTTCTATAGTGATTGGGGCTCTTATGATGGCAAAAAACCCCTCTACAATGTTGCATTCAATATTTGTAAAGCACTCAGGGGGCCTTAGGTCACATGAGGTTTGTTGATATTTTCGTCCTCGTAATATTTATAGTGCTCCATTCCTTCCATTGGTTCCATTGGTTCCAGGTAGTTAGAAGCAGGTAGTTAGAAGCCCAGGAGGCCTGGTGGGGTGACCGACTTCAATTATTCTTTAGGTTGTTATCCATTGGATATGTTAACTTTGGTAGCTTTAATATCTACTGAGTGTTAGAAAGGGTGCTAAAGATTGCTCAGAACCCGTGCTTCTTATAATATTATTATTGTCTCCACTTCCTCCTTGGTTCAGTGTTGCAGCTTATTGGTTCGTGTGAGACTCAATCTTTGAATCAGTGTGTATTGAATGACCCAATCTCCTCGAGTGATCTCTGAGGTTGCTCTCTATGCCTATATGTGATGGTGGCTAGTTTAAGCCTAACTTTCAACCCTGAGGTTGCTTCATCATTCTTGGCCAATATGATAAGCTGACACTTGTGATGGTGCACAATGAATTTTCACAAATAATAATAATAACAAAAAAGAAATGATAATCTGCGTGATAAACATGCCATGCTTGTTCTAAATATTTACTACTGCCAATGTATAGCTGTGTGATATATTTTTCTCCTAATTTTTAAGTTGTGTTTTCGTTTGCAATTTTTTCTTCTTGCGTGTTGCTTGTCTACAAGGAATGATAAGTTTATAGATGGTGTCTGATTTTAATGAAATTGGTCTTGTCCCTAGCACTAGGCAGCGGTGTTGCACCAACAACAAATCTGTCCTTGAACAATACAAGGAAACTGTTCTCAAATGTAACCCGCCTTGGATTTGCTTCGGCTTATGATTCTCCAGCCCTAAGAGCTGAGGAGTTGGCTAATTCATCAGGAAGTATGGATGCTACACAAGAAGCTTCAGTTACTCAAGGTACACCTCATAAATGTTCGCTCATGCTTATTACTAAACACTAAAAATTATACTGAATACGCGGTCGCTTGTTGTAAAGATTTGCCTAGGTGAACATTTCTTCAGGTGTCTGTAAGCTATAAATATTGGCAACAGCTTGTTAATAGGTGTAAAAATAATTCATTAATATTGTATGCTTTTATACGGGCTTCCTAAATGTTAAAAAAAAAAAAAAAAACTTTAACTGCTTAAAATGCTACAATTAGTTTCATAACAATTACTTTGTACAGATGGAAGTGCATCCACTATACCTCCGTCATTTGCTAATGTCTTAGCATCTACCAAATGCGAGGGAGGTCCACAGAACTCGAATAGCAGCGCTAGGAAAGGAAAGAAACCCATCAGGGTCCTTCTATCCACTGCAGGTGGGCGGAGATATTGAATGTCATAGACGTTGTTCCCCAGCCAACTTTTGTGCCATACAATGGCTTGTAAATTTGGTTCGAGAATGATATGTTCGCCTAAATTAATTGAAGAATGATACTTTTTTGTTTCCTAGCCAACTTTTGTGCCATACAATGACTTGTAAATTTGGTTTGAGAATGATATGTTTGGCTAAATTAATTGTAGAATGATACTTTTTGTATGATTAATTTACCCTTCCGTTCACTAAAGTTTGATTTGAACTGGAATTGGCATAGATGATTGACCCCCTCTTCATACATGCAATTTGACTCAAAATAAGTTGCAGTTTCTCCTCAAAAGTCTTCCAATGGGTCTCTAAGCACCAAACCAAACAAAATTTGGTATATGCAACTTGGTTTCTGAACTATCACGTTTGATTACTTGCATTAAAACCAACGGAAAAAACATATTGGAAGTCCCGAAGTATTTCTTAAAAGTTATGAGGAAGTTGTCATTCAAATAAATTTTATATTTGTTCATTACTTTTATTATCACGAAAGCAATAATAATAATAATAAAAAAAAAAGACAATTACATGCATAGCACTTAGAACATAGCTATTTGCAAAACTTGTGTCCCCTTTCATCCAATTTTCTAATGCTCACTCAATTATCAAATTTCACGATAAAATCAAAACTCATATATATATATATATATATATATATATATATATATATATATTAATTTTCCAATGTGGTATAATTTTGGCATGTTAACAATGTTTCAAATGCTTTGTACGTAATTATCCTTTACAAAAATTGTGCCAAATAAAACCTAGAAAATAACCATAAGAGATTTGATCCATCCCACCTTGATTTCTTAATTCGAAACAAGCTAGCTTTCCTCAAACAACACTAACACTTTCTTTGAAAAATATTTTGTTTATAAATGCTGGTTGTAACTTCTTGAGTGTTGGGATTAATTTTGGTCATCTTGGATTCAATTATGACCACTGGTCATTTAGAGTGATTTTTTTTTTACTGCAATTATGTTGATTGACATTTGAATTGCTGCCATAAAACATATAAATGAGAATTAAAGAGAACTTTTTGGTGATTTTCTTAGACTGCTATGATCTCCTCTTTGTTTTTTTAGAGCGATGGGTTTATTTATAGGTTTTCCACTTCAAAAAACACCTTAGGTCGCTTTTTTCATTAAAATTCTTTTTATTAAAATACCCTATGAGGGAAAAAAAGAAATCAGGCTCTTAATAATTAATTAATTATGAAAATGGCACATTCTAATACTTCAATTGCATCAACTTCAAGGTAATTGCTCGATTCTCAACTATATATTTTCTACAAGACACATGTCTAATGTTTATCTACATGTATTTCTATTGTTTGCATTTGCTCAAATGGTATTCTAGTCATGTACGACTAGAAGTGTCATTAGTCTGTCAAGTTTATCTTAAATCAAGCCGTTAAAATATGGTTATGTTATAGATAATTTACATCCAAAATTCAATAAATAAGCTTTAAAACTATAAAAAAATTTCATAAGAAAAAAAGAAGGTTAGAAAACTTAAAAATATTAAGAGTGAGACAATAAAATTTCACTTAAAGTTTCTTTTTTAAAAATAAAATACTATTAGTTTGACCTTTCATCTAATCAACATCTTTATTACGCATCAACCATTAGGTGAACATTAAAACTTATAAAGTTCAATATATAAGTACATTTCACATTAAAGGTAAAAATTCAAATGTGATTCTGTGCTTGAAAATCATACAACTTGCCATAATTAAAAACATTAGAACATGTTGACTATATCATCTAAAAAGAACAAAAGTTCATCCATGTGCAAATGGGCTCTTAAATATGATAGTATGAAAACTTGGGAAAATAATTTGTTCTAAGAGGAACATTTTATTTTCAAATGCGTGTGACGCGTTTTAGGGTAGATGCATATTAGAATAAAGGATGTGATGATTCAAATGTTTGTTGTAATTGTTAACATGTTAAATTGTGCACTAATGTATTATGAGTATCTATCACATGAGAATCTTAAGAGTATACATGTTCCAATAAAAAAATGTGTAAAATATTAAAGAATATACATCCAATGTATGCATTTGAAGACAGGTAAAAAATACACCCATTGAATAGGGAGCACTCACCTAACAACCAACAGACACTCATCTAGCACTCGACATGCACACACCCATATAAGGAAGACTAAACCAACTCAAAGGGGATCCTGTGGCTCAGCAAAACTCGCCCAGCTTATATATGCATATTCCAACCTAAAATTCACTTGGCTAGATTGAAGGGACCTCTCGACCTAGCTAAACTTGCCTAAGGAATTGGAGAATACCATTTAGACTCAATCAACCAAGCGATTTGGCTTAATCGATCAACAATTGCATCCATTTGGATAGTGTAGTTTATGAAGCACTCACCCTTCACATGAATATTTAGATACGTTTCAATTTGAATTTTCGAACTTTGAGGCTTTTATGGTTGACCATAAAAAAAATAAAAAATTAGAAAGGTGGTTAGAACACTTTTTCATTAATGGCCACCAACAATTCCCTTCAAAATTTCCTCCTCATTGTACTAATTTTTTTATCATTCAGAACAAGCATCACATGTTTATCACGCAGACTATCATTTTTTTTTGTTATTATTATTATTTGGGAAAATTCATTGTGCACCATCCCAAGTGTCAGCTTATCATATTGGCCAAGAATGATGAAGCAACCTCAGGGTTGAAAGTTAGGCTTAAACTAGCCACCATCACATCTAGGAGTAGAGAGCAACATCAAAGAGCACTCGAGGAGATTGGGCCACTCAATACACACTGATTCTAAGATTGAGTCTCACACGAACCAATAACCTACAACACTGAACCCAAGAGGAAGTGGAGACGATAATTATAAGAAGCACATGTTCTGAGCAATCTTTAGCACCCTTTCTAACACTCAGTAGATATTAAAGCTATCAAAGTTAACATATCCAATGGATAACAGCCTAAAGAATAATTGAAGTCGATCACCCCACTAGGCCTCCTGGACTTCTAACTACCTGGAACCAATGGAAGGAATGGAGCACTATAAATATTACGAGGACAGAAACATCAACGAACCTCATGTGACCTAAGGCCCCCTGGGTCCTTTACAAATATGGAATGCAACATTGTAGAGGGTTTTTTGCCATCTTAAAAGCCCCAATCACTGTAGAAGGGAAGATGAAGTGTAACCCCAAAAACAGGAGCCCAGTAACCCCAATGATTTCTTTTTCTACTAAATAAATAAAGGAAGAGGGGACAATGGCTTTTCCTGGAAAGCCATTATTCTAGTTCAATACAAATCACTTTTCATGATCTACATCGCTCAATTTATCACTTCAACCAAAATAATCAGGTGATTATCAAATGCCGAGTTCTCTGATGCTATAACCGATATTTGCATGGTATTTAAGAGATCAAATGCTTAATAAAAAGTAAGCAAGGACGAAAGCACATCGACCTTCAAAGTCATCCAAAGAGAAAATTGTATCCTTATCACTTAAATATCTCTGGTTTGACAGATTAAGCATCTCCCGTAAAGAAGCAACCAACTTCAGCACAGTTTGCAGCTTCAGCTCAGACTTTCTCATCACGTTCCTGAATCACAAAAAAAATAGAAATAATTAAACATGCAATCATTTTAGTCTAAATAAGAACATGTGAAATGAATAAGAACATGTGAAATGCATGTAAAGCTGGAACCTGTGCATCTGCTTTTACTTGATTTTTAGCATGCTCTTTATGTTATCTTCATGCATCCTTTGACACAAACAGCAGGAAAGAAGTGTTCATAAATTATCATGGAACGCAGTCAAAGAAAAACTAACAAGAAGATTAAGATGCAGTACCAGTTCATAGGTCCTTTTTAAACAATAAACAAAAGATCTTGTGATTATAACTGTAAGAGGATGACTACTGTAATACAGTAGAAAGACCAAATCTTTTCACGGTCCATTACAAGTTGTGCCAGTGAATGAAAACAAATTGGAGTCAAACTGTATGAGCGTAGTTAAAAGATTTCTTCATAGTGAAGTGCTTAGAGCTTAGTATATTCAGGTATTATAGCCACATAATTAATGCCATGCATGCCCAAATTATTAAAAAAAACAAATATTTTCAAATCTTTCAAAAAGACAAAAGACATGAACTGCCTTCCAATGTATAATGCACATATTTTATAAAGTATGCTTCTATATCATTGAGAAATACTCCTTTATATATCTCATTTCAACATTTCAGAGACGAATTTTAATTAAAGTAAAAATAATAATTTTTTTTTTAACTCCATTATTCATTCTAAATTCCAAAATAAAATCTATAACGCACAAATGTTCTTTCCTGTACATCTCATGTAATGCAAACTAAGCTTCTTGGTCAAACAAAACAGAGCAAGAAAAAATATAAGCTAAAAAAGTACACAAGTTATTTGAGAGATATCTTTTATATTGCTTCAAAGGGAGAACAAACCTTCTTTGCAAGCCATTTCCTCTGAACTTAAATAAAATATTTTCACGTTTCTCTATTTTACAAGAGATATCTTTTATATTGCTTTTACAATTCAGGGTTTATGAATATTATTTTACAATCTCACATATTAATGGGTTTTTGATATGATCCACAATCATAGTTTATTGCCCGCGTTTAGGCAAGAATGAAATAATTAAGCTATATTCGTCAACTATTAGAAGATGAATTCAGGGTTTATGAATATTATTTTACAATCCCACATATTAATGGGTTTTTGATAAGATCCACAATCATAGTTTATTGCCCTAGTTTAGGCAAGAATGAAATAATTAAGCTATATTCGTCAACTATTAGAAGATGATCAGCCTACCACCAGTAAACATATACACTCGTATTACAAAACAATCGATAAAAATATACGCCATTTTGATAGATCAATCCACTTCATTGAAATCCTAAAATAACACCTGCTTACTTTGTGGGTTCAGTTTGTTCGGGCTAGGTTCATGCTTCAGTGTTGAATCCCCACTCATCAGTTCCTGGAAAGCTTCTACTTTAACCGGAACATTTCTCATATTAAATGTATTCCTGCACCCAAGATATTAGCTTCCAAGGACCAAACTCATCTCATTAAAAAAAACATAAAAAAATTTGGATTTCATATGACATGAAAGACTTCACGGAGAGAAATATGAATAAATTCATGTTTCCTCCACTTTTAGTGTTTAGTCATGGTATAAGACTTACTGAGCCAGCTGTGCTTGAAGTTGAGGAATCTGAATGGACTGAAGTTGTTTAAAATGCTGTCCAAATTGTGTCGGATGTTTTGCCATAGCCATCTGTTGTTGCCTCAATTGCATCTGCTGTTTTTTGAGGGCATTGAAACTGTTTGTATCGATAGGTCCTTCCATTATATTCTCGATTTTGACATCCTTCATAGGCCGATCCTTGTCTATAATCATCACAGAACCACGCGTCGATACCTGTTGACGCCTCAACCTATCCCATTGTTGTTGTTGTTGTAGCTGCTGCTGTTGTTGCTGCTGAAATGCTATATTTTGTGGGTGAAGCAAATTCATTTGGGGATGCATTTGCCTTTGAAACTATAACGTGCAGAATGCAAAATTAGGTGCATTGATATAGGGAAGAAGTGATGATATGATGATTCAAACTTCGCATTCCAATTGAAAATCTAGTTGTACTGACTTTAAAAAAAATTGGGATGTTAGCATAACTAGTAAAAAAATACTAGATAATTAATTAGATTCAACAAAAAATCATAAATACAGAGAAAAATTAAGGTCTTACAAGGGTGAATGAAGATAATTTCTCATGGAAGATGTCATACTTTCACCAGACTCTTAAAGAATTCCATATCAAACTAGCAAATAAAAGATAGAAACTCGCAGGGTATTTACATACATACCACCCATTTCCTATGCATTTACATATCTAAAACCAAAATTTCATTCTTTACATTTATGCCACACGAATCTTTCACATCACATAAAAGATACCACTATTTTAACTTTTAAGAAGTGGCATACACTCTTATGCATAGGAAAGGTGCTATGTATGTAAAATTGAACTCTAGGTATTAGATATGTAAATAGATAAGAATTGACTCGTATGTGTCTATAAATCTTCCAAAGATATAATCGAGAAACATATTGAATCCCAAACAGGATAAAATTACACGCCTCAAGTATTTATCTATAGAATCGCATCCTTAAGTTAGTAAACATGATGGAAAAGGAAAGCATGACCTATTTGGTCCAGCAAGAAAGCATGACCTATTTGGTCCAGCAAATTCAAAATTTAAATCTCAATTATCCAAATAACTAGCTAGAAGACAAAAATGTGCAATAAACAAAAGCAGAAAAGAAAAAAAAAGGCTACGTGAAACCATTTAAAGCTAATGTACATAAACCCATATCAAACGGTAGCACTAAACCACAACTTGCAACCAATAAACCCAAGAGACAAAACACCAGTAAAAGAAATGGGAATTTGTTTTTGTAAACCTTCCCATGCCACACATGTACTTTTCTTAAATTAGTTTTTTTATCAACATTTTTGTCAAATGTAAACACGTAGCACCCAATTCCAAATATAAATGCACCAAAAATATTTTTGTCAAGCAATATAAGAAGCGCAAACTCCCTGGGGTTAGTTATCAATCATCATCACCAGTATTGGAGGGGTCAAAAACTTAAATTCAATCATTCCAGTACCCTAAATTAAATGTTCTTAAAATGCAAGTGTATGACATACTGTAGTAAGAGAAAGCATGCCGATTGTCAACAGAATGGAATAAAAGTCAATTAACTATTAGAAAGCAGCAAGCAAACATGTTCAAAAATTCAAAAATTTAAAGTGAAAATAATTGCCTGTTGAGCTTGTAAAAGAGGATTTTGTTGCGGTGAAGGAAGTTGATCAACAATTGCTGTGTCTGATGGGTGAAGCCAACCTTTCTACTATTTTTAGTAATTTCTGCCAAGGTCCCAAGATTTCAGTGGAGGGAAAGAAGAGAATGACCAAGTCAATAAACTTGATCTATTAGCTTCATCTAATATTATGACAGTCCAGAATAAGCGGGAAGTGATAGAAACAAGTGGAATACTATGCAACTATCAATCTCCATGGAGGATCCATGCATGGGCAAAGGATGGTAAAATCTCCATAAAATTCCAGAGATGTTTATTCAAATTTACGGCTGAGCCACAGACTAATGCATTGGCAAAACTAGGGACATAAAGAAGAGTTTGCTTCACTCCATCTAATGGACCCTTCAAAATCAAACCAGAATAAAAAAACAGTGCAAACCACTGTTGCTCAAAATCATCAATACATGTACCATTAACTGTCCTGGACATTTGGCAATGATTCACTGAAGATGAAATTTAAATTGGAAGATTTCCACCATGCAAATTCTCTTTATGTTTGACTATTAAATTTCTTTTTTATGCTAAATCAGAAAGAAGTCTATTGCATATGCACATCCACTAAGACGTGAAGCATAAAGCAAATGCGGATTATAATCTGGATTACAAAGTGAAGAGAGCTAAATAGTCAAATTTTTTAATAAGATAATAAATTAGGAGAGCAATATATCATAAATTTATTTGACATTTATAAGAAGCTAAACATGACACAATCCAAATCTTATCTTTGAAAATATTTTGTTGGAAGAGACTGAATATTAGTATTAGCTATCAAGTATATTGATTAGTAATAATACTGTTCTTTTTT
>NW_018164532.1:2081205-2081825 GCF_001263595.1 Phalaenopsis equestris
CAGCAGATCTTGGAGGAGGCGGGCCTTGGGTTTTCGACGAGGATTGATGCTCACGGCAGTAAGGGGGAGGCGAAGCCCAGGAGGTGATCCTGAGGCGATGACATCTTCAATGTCCTGCATCTAGCCGGCACTACCCCCGCACAGTGCCTGCTGGTTCCAAGTCGGAGTATCGATCTGATCGGAGCTGGTTTCGCAGATAAAAGCCGGATTAGGATTGGACCTCTACAAGACTGGTGTAAATGAGCCCAACATAGGGTGAGCCCTGGCTCAGCCTATATTCGTCAAAAAAATATAAGTGTTTATGCTTTTTATTTATATTTTGAACACAAAAAAGTTATTTATGTTCGATTTATTTGTTTAAAAAGTTGAACACAAGTTGTTTGTAAACAAATTACCATTTTGAAAACCATAATCACTCATTCAGTCGGTTAGGACTGCAAATGAGCCAAGCTTGAGCGAGTCCGACTTGGTTTACTAGAAAATATGATTACTCGTGGTAGGCTCATTTATATATTAATCTCAAAAAAATTGTTCATGTGTGTTTCATTTGTTTATCAGATTGAACACGAGTTATTCACGAATAATGAGTCATTTTGACATAACCCTAATCCCATAACCGT
>NW_018164532.1:2081925-2095532 GCF_001263595.1 Phalaenopsis equestris
CTATAGGGGCTTGCCCTTATAGGGAGTTTTTCCTATTTAATTTGTTGTATTAAATAGGGGAACTTGTCGGCAAATAAAACGGTTTCGCAGACCCAAACGGATGTCATATCTTTCTTAGTTTATTTGATCGAGCCTCACCCTCAAGTCTTGCGTTTATCCCTTGGGGTAGATACAGGATTTGAGGTTGAGTGCTCTTTCATTTAAACTATGAAAAATATGAGGTCAGTTTGATTTCATATTTTTCTAAAATTATATATATATACGTAAATTAAAAAGTCCTTCCAAAGCGGGCGACGGGATTTCGATTCCGGCGACCGACAGCTTCTTACGGACGACCCCCAAACTTTTAAAAAAAACTCTCTTTTTCCCCTTTTAAGCGCCGACAGTGTCAAAGCACTAACATATAAAAGAAACTAATAAGCCATGTGCACTTAAGTCTCATTAATATAAGCCCCAAGTAACTAACATGATATTAATAGGTAAAAAATGCTGGTTTATTTGCATGCAACACGTTGGCATTCTCTTATGATCTAATTTTCAAAAAAAAAAAAACAATAAACAAAAAGAATTTAGAAGGGAATAAAATCAAACAGGTTTAAGTGTAAGTAACTCACCCATGACCTGAGATTTGCAGAAACATTTTGAGAAGCTCTATAGATGAAACTTGCTTTTTGTAGTTATCAGTTAGAAGCTTTAAGTTGCGTCCTAACTTACTGATATGGCTACTAAAAAAATCTGAGAAAATTTTCATTGAGACTTCAGTTCCACCTTCAAAACCTACACTTGTGAACAAACGAGCTACCGCCTTGTGGGCCATTTGAGATGCTTGCTCCTGACTAAGAGGACTCTTATCCCCTTCAGATCCGCCTTTTCCCCTATATTTGTTTCCCATTTTAATGTATTCTGGCCTTATGCCAAATCTTTCCATCATTGCTGGACTTGGGCTTATAACTGTTGGTAAATTATCAAGTGCACCATAAACTTCAACCTTGAGTTTTTTCTCTGTGATTAACAGTGGGAGAGCACTTTCAGGCACACAGTTAGCTGGAAACATGATCTCAGGAAAGAATGAAATTACTTCTTCAGTTGGCTTAGTCCTCTCTGAAATGCCTTCTGAATGAATGGAAGATCCCGTATCTAAAGTGGGCAGAGGATGGTCTTTAAAAATTTGCCTCTTTCTCTTGTGTAAATCACAAAGTTTAGAGTATAAAGATATTCCCTCGGACGTTCGCTTGTGATTTTTTTTTCACCAAAAGGCAACTTCAGATTCTTCATTCTGTATCTTTCAGCATATGGGCTATAACATTTATCAAGCAAATCTTCATACTTAGAGGTATTTACATGTTCTTGATCATTGTATTTGAATCCAACGTTAGATGCTAGCTCAAAAGAATGTTGGCTTACTCTATGGGAGCTGTATGCTGGCCTAGCTGGAGTCTGCCACCAAATATGATTAACTATATGTAAATAACTACTATAGGAGAATAATGTTTGTTATATTTTGGTAAAAAGGAACAACCAGTAAGATTTTTCTCAAAGCATCTATTAATACTATACCAATCTAAAACTTCCATCAAGAAATATAAAAAACAAGGCACAATTTAGTAAACAACCCATTATGCATCCTTTTTAGCAAAAATATATTCAGCCTAGCATCCAGACTACAATGATGCACCAAAAGATCATAGAGCTGACACAAAAAACTATATGATATGACCAAGGAGAATTTTAGTCATCAAATGAAAGCATTGGGTGACAAATGCATTTACTTGCAAGAAACATGTTTGTTGATCTACTTCATAAAATTTAGATCTTTGAAGAAGACTAATGCATTTGCCACTTGATTTCTTTAATTCAAAGCATTGTGTTGAAAAACTGGAAAAGAAAAAACCTTTTTTAAAAAAAGAGCTCCTTCATACTTGTGGGGCATCGGAGGAATGCAAAAGTTCAAAAACTTTTCAATTGAAATAATATGGGAAAGGATTAGCCATGGATGTCTTAATACTCAAAGAAAAAGAAAACAAAACAAGGTGGGTATGGCAAAATGGCCAACGTGATAACTTACTAATACAACAAAGAAGGGAAAAGGGATGAATAGCAAACAATTGTTAAATGCTCTCCGAATTACTGGAGAGGAATCAAAAGCATAAGTAAGTTAAAGAAGCATGAATGCGTCGTATTGTTAAAAGTTCTGAATAGAAAAAGTTGTCAAAAGAATGCAATACAAATAAAACAAGAACAGAGTTACTCGAGCACAATTGTACAAAGGATCAAGTTGTAAAGCATCAAGCAAGATTGGGCCAACAAGTTTAATCAAAGACCTTCTTAAATTGAAATAATGCCTAGCAAATATTGAAAAGAATGAATACAACTCTAACACCAACAGTTCTCATACATAAGAACATAGACTGCAAGTGTTAAGGACTGCAAAGCCCTTAAGTTATCTTTTGTTTGGGATTGCAAAACCCTCAAGTTACCTGAGAACTACCACAAAATCAAAGATTTATTTTAGTTAAGTAGAGGTAAAATTGAGCATACTTGGGGTTGAAATCCATCATGTTGTTCATCTTCTAAAGAGCAATAAATCTCATCTTCTAAAGAGCAATAAATCTCGCCTTCATGCAACTGCACATCTGAAAATAATGAGGCAACTCATTACTATAAAAAAAATTATTCTGGCAATAAAAAAAATATCTCAAAAAAAAAATGGAAAAAACTTGGAAGCATGGTACCATCATCAGTGCTCCAGAAAATTACTACACCAAACACACGTTCAACAACAAATTTCACATACACAAATCATAAAATCAAATGACCAATTTTCCATAAAGAGAATATTTCCTATTATATAATAATGTTTGGAAGGGGTACCCAATATATATATATATTTTTCTTATCGTAATTCAACTTTATAGAACTTTTTTTTTCATAATAAATGACCAATTTCTTTCTAACTTATCGATCAAATAGGAAATATTCTCTTTATGGAAAATAAATTGATTTGTAATGTAATGAACATTAAAAGATTTTAATCAACAAGCTTGACTTAAGGTAAGAATATAAGTTAAATAATGACTTTAGTTTATTAGGAAGATCAGTGTCTCCCGATCAAATGATTATTGTGATCTCAACTTTGGTTGAAAAGATTTAATTGCAAAAGATTAATATTCAATAAAAAAAAAGTGAGCAAAAAAGGTATTATTAGATAACGAAAATGCATATCAAATAGTGAAAGTGTGTTCTAATACACAACGCATTAGTAGAAAATAAAGTAAAAGAATTATAAGGTGTTGAGATGTTGAATTCGAGCGCTCAGTTGAAAAATAAAAAAAGATGAAACTTTTTTTTGAATGATTTTTTCGTTACTTTTTAGTTATATATATATATATATATATAAGAGATAGCATATAAGGAAGAAATATTAAATTTCTTCTAGCATCTATGGTAGAATATGAACACAGTTGATTACTAGGTTTAAAAAATCATATTGGGTTAGATGAATAGAATGTTCTCTTTTTTTCCTAATTTAGAAAATATTATGAGCATGTATCGAAATAAATAAATTCTTAGTCAGAATGGAGAGAAAATAAATTAGATGTCATAAGTAACAATTGCTTCTAGGAGAGAAATAAATGTGACATATTTGTTTAAATAAGAATAAACATTAAAAAAAAATCAAACAAAAAAAAACTGGAAAAAATTGTCATGAATTATAAACATCATAATTATAAAGATATCTTCAATAAACCCCTTATTATTATTATTATTATTATTATTATTATTATTATTATTATTATTATCTAAACTCAGTGTATAGATATCTTCATTTTAATTTTTTTCACAAATTTAATATTTCATATATCATTATATAAGAATAGACATAAAATAAAAGAAAAATCAATGAACAAAAATTGGAAAAAATTGCCATGAGCTATATAGATCATAAACACTAGAAAAAAAAGGTTAGAGTCAAAATATTATAATTAAATTTAAAATCAGCTGCAAGTAAACGAACTCATCCACATCGAAGAAGAAGATCCATTTTGCTTCAAATCAATACCTACTCAAGCAATCATTCACCGCCAAGAACTGATTATGGTAAGTTTCTGACATTAAAAAAAAATAATCTGTCTCATATAAACTGCATTTGGTAAATAAGATTATTATTGAAACATCATTATTGTAAGAAATATGATTATCTAAGTAATATTAAACCAAATAGCTCTTTTTCTCTTAATCTCCAAACAAATGACAACAACAACAACAACAAGCCTTTATTCCACTAAGTGGGGTCAGCTACACAATCTTTTTTCTTCATTCCGTCTTATTTAATTCTAACAGATTAAGATCATTTTTTATACAATAAGCTCAAGTCCTATTAGGTCTACCTCTGGTTTCTTTGACTCAAACTGCCTAAACTCGGGCTTCTTAACCAGATTTTGGAACATCTTCCCTACTGCCTCATCCTTGAAGGAGTATAACACGTTCAATCGGTCGATCATGGTCGGGTTTTGCCTCCCATCTATCTAACAGGATCTCTACTGGAACGACTGTTGACTGTACTGTTGAGGACACTGGTATGTCTATCTAGGCTGCAGCTTGGATCTGCATCGGTTGTTTTTCTTTGTCTATTGTTGACACTGTCCCAAACTTCTTTTCAAATGCTTTTATCGGTTTTAGCTTCTCAGCTCTTTCCAGAAATTCGAGTTCTTTATCTTTCTTGTAAGCTTTCAATTTTGCTGAGCAATTTTTTGAAAGTTTTGATTGTAGATACTTTAAGCAAGAAAACTACTGGTCCATGAATGCTTATTAGTAAAATCTCGATTGCATGTTTTTCTTATAGCTTTGGTTGATATTTCATTCTTGGGTTCCTACATCGCATAATGTAGTCAACCAAGGTTTTTGTTGGCCTCTGTCGCTCCACCACAAGATCACCTATGGTAATGTGGTGTTGAGCTCCAGCGAAATTGGCTTTCTAGTTTTGTGAACGTCTTTATCAATCCGTTGGGCAGCTCTATATGCATATCGAAGGCAACTCTTGAGAGACTGCTCACAAACTGGCAGAACAACAGTGCTTCGCTACCCCCACATTGCAGTAACTGGCCCAGAAGTATGTAACATGCTGTCGGGGGTTCTCGATTCCATCAAAGGTATTAAACGATGGTAGTACGGAACACATGGAATATTGTATGGCATTGAACTTCTCTGGATAAGGTCTACCTTTTAGAATCAATGTCTCTCCCTTTGAATGTGTCAATGCTTCATTCACCTGTTGTTCAACCATTTGTTTAATGTCATTTTCTGGTATGATGCTCTGGATAAAATCTTTCTTTGGTCATTCATCTCTGCTAGTGGAACTGAACTCTTTCTTTTCATCCGCAATTTGAATAACCTCTAGCTTGTTTGCCTCCACAGAAGCCATTTTTCGAGACTGAGGCTGATTTTGTAATGTTATCATAATGACCATCATTTCTTCCATCTTCTTCTCCATGCGATTAATCTGTTCATCCTTCTACTAAATGGCTCTCCGTAGCATCACAGTGGCGTTCTCCTCAACGAGTGACGAAGTATCGCGCAGAAATGATGAGGCTCTAGTTTCAATAACATTGATTTCAACAAAACTCCTCTTCCATATAATTTGTTAGTTCATAAACGTGACCTTGCGACAGTCTTGTCTTGGCCTTCACATACAGCGGCAGGCGTTACTCTCAGATCAAGACAAGACTTGACCGGTCTACATTCTGTAGGCCTCGGGGAGCTGACAGTAGCATTAGAGACAGAGGCAGTGGTGACTATAGGATCTCCTAAGTAGAGCTTAATAGAGAGACGGGGCGGCAGTGCTTCATTTCTCTGGACGGACTTGTAAAACCTTGCGATAGGCTTGTCTTTTTTTAGAATTTAAGCTTTCATCTAGGGCGTACAGCACACCCCATCCTCTTTAGGATTCCGAGGATGGAACAGTATTCTTTTCAAGCCAATCTCTCAAAGACAGAATGAACTCGAGTAAGAGGCATGAATTTCACCTTCTTACCGTGACCATTATGACGAGATGGTAGAGGTAGTGTGTCGACAATCCTTTAAACATCTTCTAATCTGGAAGGGTGGACAATGGGTGAAACCTACTCCTACTGAGGAGAGGTGAGGTCCCAGACAAACCTATTTCCTCTGGATGAGGTATTTCTTTGGCAGGAACCATTTCTACAGCTTTCACCTTTTTACTCTTCAGAATCTTTCGGTTTTGTTTTCTCCTCTGTGCTTGGGTCTGCAGTACAGAATTTGAACTGAACCCAATTTCAAACAAAGATGGTATCGAGGCAAAAGAAACAACTGGCTCTTCTTCATACAAAATCTCTTTTCCTTTTTTAGACGATGAAGTGACATGCGCATTGATAGAAAATCCAGTGGTGGTGGTAGTGACGGTCCTCGCAGTAGTAGGAGCGATATACTTGGTGGAGGCAGAAACAATGAACTTAATGAGCATCCCTCCGACTTTTGCCTTCTTAAGCGTAGGGGAACTCTTGTTTACTTTTCAAATCAAATTTGGATAATGGCTCCTCCACCCTTGCAACAGTTGGCTTCATGACAACACAGAGTGCTTTCATGAGTGTTATCTTGATTTTATCAAAACGAGTTCTGAACTTAATCAGTGATCCCAAATAACAAGCGACTTTTTTGGTTGGTAGGTTGAGTACTCCAGTGAATGAGAAGATCAACTTTGATGACTACATTGTCTCAGTCGATCGAAGAATTTTTAATCATTGGTAGCATCATATGCTCTATTCTAGTTGCAATAATTTCAGCACGAATGCCAAAATAAACAAAATTGTCTCATGAATTGAATTTTTCTTTTGAAACTTATATAAATAACTTGATTTTTTTTTATTATTTGTTTTTTATGTAAGTTTCTTTTCATTTTGTTCTTGTTTTTGTTTTGAATGTCATTTCATTTTGATTTCAAAATTTTGTTTGATTTTAAATTTATAGCTCTGTTCTTATTTTCGGCTTAAAGTTTTATATTGTCGGGATAAAGTTTTAGGAGCAAATTTTAGGCTAGCTTGTTAACAACAAGTCAGACTCGAAAGAGGAATGAAGCGAATGTGAAATATAGGACCCCATCCAAAAAATTTGAGAGGGTTAATTTCATATTGGGCCTACATTGGTTCTATTCATTTATCGCCTTAACCTACCACCCTGTTGAGGGTCCATCACACTTTAGAATTTAGAGATTCTGGAACCCCTCTATTTAAGAATGATTTAACAAATTTGTCCAGAATCAGGGAAGTAGTTGATTATATCTATTCAAGAAGACGCTAGGCCACTCTCATTTCTGACATGTTCTTTAACTATATGGAGCAATCTTCAGGGTATATCTTCAAATGGATATTAGTAATATATTTTCCTATGCTAACCTTGTTAAAAATTTTTATATGGAGCAATCTTTAGGGTATGTTGCTAAGGTTGAGATCAAATTTGATATATTTAATAAGATGTTTTTGAGATTGGCCTTCACAATAACACACCTTCCAAGGTTCTGAGTTTTTTAAATACTAATTCCCTTAAAAATGTTTTCTAACCAAAGATTGGAGTTTTCTAAATACTCAATTGGTGTTGAATTTGGTTATAATAAAGTATTTCACTATCTCAAAAAAATTTTGTTAATAACCTCTTTGGGAAACTGGTCTGTTAGGCCGCAAAAATATGGCTAGCGGAGAAGGACTGTTTTAAGATATTTTTTGTTATCATTGGTTAGTGGTGAGTTAATCTGCTTTATTGTACTCTATTTTTTTGTTGTGGAATTATTAGTCATCGCATGCAAACTCTCAAACACAAATCTTAGGAACTTTTTATTCTTATCCTTGGATATATCAAGAGGTCCTTAGAAAACAGACTTCGTTACTGATCTTCCTAGCTTTGAAAACTTGCTAGTAGTTTCACCAAATTCTTGGGACAACTTTCAAAATTATGCAGCGGGCCATATTTAACTGATAATATCTTCTTTTAACATATATGGAAGATCCTTCTGCTGAATAAAGACTGAACTTTTTCTCTCAAAACCATCGAAAGATATAAAAATAATTGTTGTTGGTGCAGTTTAGTATAACTTTCCTCAATGTGGGCAATTTGACTAATCTACTACATCCAAGTCAACTCGGTTTAAACTTAGAAAATAGAATACTGGTTGGGGAGATCAACTGTGTGGATTTGTTTCGCTAAAAGGTTTCTTTAATGTTTCATCCACTTTAAAGAACTTTATGTGGCTTTTGAGAAACAGTTTTTTCTTGCATAAGGTGGTATGTATGTAAAGATTGATGTTATGTGTTAGATACATAAATACAAAGAAAATAAGTGACGCAGGACCTTGCAACAACAAGTAATTGAAAACCACCTCAGAAGACTTTCCATAAAATTTTTTATTATGTTTTATCATACGATGTGTCTGATGGGAGAGAAGAAGAAAAAAATAAAACTGAAAACACAGTAAATTTTAATACCTGGTTGTAAAATTTCTCGGGATTCTCTTCACGGAGATTGTGAATTTCAAGAGTGAATTTTGCATCGCAACCGATACCAAGATAGTCATACACCGTGAAGGTTAGATATGTTTCTCGAGTAAATCCTCTATGGTTATCGCCCATCTATCGAGAACAGTGACTGCTGCCTGCTCGATCAAATAGTTTGTGGATGCATTGCATTTGCTTGACAGAGGAGATGGTGGGAAGTTTTTGAAACGGCTTGCTGAAATGTGCTTTGAAGATCAAGGAATAGAGAAGTCAATAGAGCTGGAGATGGGTGATCAGCAACCTATTCATGATATTATGGAAATAAGGGGTCAGAATTATCATAATTTCATATTTTTTACTATTTATTGTGCAAATATTTTACCATATCTTTTTAGATTTTCTAGTTTATCTTCTGACATCTAATAAACAGTTTCTTTTTCGGATTTAGTTTTTGATAAAACCTTTCTGTAAAGGAGTTCACTGAACCTCTTGACATTGTGCTTCATAGTTGTGTTCAAGCAATTGAGCGGGAAGAGTTCGAACAATATGTAAGTCGTTCTCGATCTTTTATACGTGTTGTTATCCAAATGAGTACACTTCTAACTTTCTTATAATCATTGGTAGACTGCAAAGATGTTAGAGTTGGCTAAGCAATTTAAATTGAAAAGAGAAAGAAGGGTTCAAGAAAGACGAGTTAAAGGAAATTGACAGCTTGGGGAGGAAGGCGAAGAGTATGGTGATGGTGGAGGCGATGAACAGTATTCTGGAGCCAGGGTTTGTAAACGGTGAAGCATCTCGTGAAGGCTATTGAGAATTTTTTTAAATCTTTTTTCAAAAGCCTTCATGAGATGCTTCACCCTCCAAACTCTGGCTCCGGAATACTGTTTATTGCCTCCTCCATCACCATACTCTTCGTCTTCCTCTCAAAGCTCTCATTTTCCTTTAACTCCACTTTCTTTTGTCGTCTTTTTCTTTCCAATTTAAACTGCTTAACCAACTCTAATTTATTTGCAACCTACTAATGATTATAAGAAAGTTAGAAGTGAACTCATTTAGATAACAATACGTATAAAAGATCGAGAACGACTTCCAAATTGATTGAACTCTACCCGCTCAACCGTCCGAACATTGCTATGAAGCACAGTGTCAAGAGATTCAGTGGACTCATTTACAGAAGGTTTGATCAAGAATTAAATCCAAAAAAGAAATTGGTTAGTAGGTGTCAGAAGATAAACAAAAAAATCTATATATGAATGGTAAATATCTGCACAATAAACAGTAAAAAACATGAAATTATGAGAATTCTGACCCCTTATTTCCATAATAGCATGAATAGGTTGTTGATCACCCATCTCCAGCTCCATTGACTTCTCCATTACTTGATCTTCAAAGCACATTTCAGCTAGTTGTTTCAAAAACTTCCCTCCATCTTCTCTGTTATGCAAATGCAATGCATCCTCATTAGCTGCACTAGCAAAATTTCATCCCCTCTAATTGTTTCCTTAAAAAGTGGAGCTCCTCTTGTTGTTGATGCAATATCTCCTCCGCCTTCTTCAGTTCAATTCTCAAGTCCCGAGTCCTCTCATCAACCAGGCAGATGATCTCATCTTCTTCTTCCGTTGCTTGCCTTCCTTCAACGAGCTCAAGCTTAGACTGAAGCCTTATTATTTCATCCTCTTTACACATAAGTTCTCTTTGAACTTTACTAAATTCCTTGTCCTTCATCTTGTTCTACATCTGTAGATTGTAAATGAATTGGTTCATTGCCACAATTTTTTATTTTAGCATTGTTGAAGAATCTTCACCGCTTAGCTTATCCCTGGGAGTTGGCATGTGAGCAATACGGACAATGCACTTTGCCTTTGCTCCATAGGCTAGAGTGGATAATTTTGTGCATTTCATTGGGAACAGGACTTGCACACAGAATCATGAGAATTTTTTATTTGTCATCTTCAAATGAATCCTGCATAAGAATATGGATTGTTAATATTGTTATAATAAGGGTCCCAAAGTACAAGAATGAGCAATATTACCTGCAAAAGCATTGTTAACTTGTTGTCTCTAAAAGGAACATGGGAATCTCTGTTGGCAATGGACTCAACCACTCTTTTCAGAGATATGTTTCCCTGGTTGATTTTTGTCGTCTGGAAGTGTAATCATTAGAAATATTGAAGTAAATGAGACTGCATACACCTCTAGTCAAATAAATTTCTGTAATATAACACAAGCATATCTTTAATAATTACAAAATGAAGGAAATTTGAACAAAGAAAAAGAAAAAAAAAATGTAAGAATTACGGCGGTGAAGCTTGCTTCCTTGGAGAGGCCTTTACCCGATCCCCGACTCCTTAATGGCACCCAAACATGGTGTGGCTCTTCGCAGCCCCTGTAGGGCCGTACATCACGACAGTGCACTTGGGGCCGGAGCGCTCCTCCTCGACCCTCGACTCGTCGAACCTCTTATAGAAAACCTCCGGATCTTCCTTCTCCGAGAAGGAGATGCCTTCAAGGCTGAAATTCCTGTAGCCAACGTTGGAACGGACTAGGAGAGAGCAACCATCGCCGGAGACTTGTAGAGCAGAGGAGGAAGACGACGAGGATTTGTTCTTGCGGTCAGAAATGTCGCGGATCCGGCAGATAACTTCGACGAGGTGTTCTGTTGGAGCTGCGGAGAGAGGGTTTAGGGATGAGGGTTTGTGCTTGTTTTTGGGTTGGTGAAGTTGAGGCGGTTTCTTGATTGAGAGGTTTCTGTGGGGGTTTGGTGGCTTGGAATGAATGGTTTTTGGAAGGGGGTGGGAGCCATTGGATAGGATAGATGGATCACAGATGTTTTTTTTGAAAAGGATTAGGGACGGCGAGGATGGCGAGCAGGGGAGGCTAAAAGCGACGAGAGAGAGCGAGACAGAGGCGAGTAAATATGAAAATGACTTTCGCTGACATTTTTAAGCTTGAAAATGACTTTTACCGGCTTAAGTATGATGTTTCGATGTTTGAAAAAGCCATGGCCCGGTTGGGTTTCCAACGGCTCTTTTTTGTCCTCCCTTTTCGCTCGTTTTGGGTTCCGACGAGGTTTAGGAAGGCAAAGCGAGGCTTTGAAGAAGAGCTGCGAGAGCACACCACTGGTTCATTTTAGGCGACTTTTGTTTACTAGTACTTAACGGCATGACTGATAAGAAATCCAAATTCAACTGAAGACACTTAAGTGAAGCTGGTTCCTGGTTGACATCAGGGCTATATATGCTAATGATTATGAATATAAAGTAATCAATTTCATTTAGGGAGCAATTGATTTCTCACGATGAGCCAAGTCTACCAGGCAACTGTCTTTCCATATCGTGCTACTGTTCATGGCTGGCAGTCAAAGAAGTTAACTTAATGTTATTGCGGGTTTATAATATCTCAATTATTTAAAATTATTAATATGTTAAATATTCATATTTACCAATTAAACATCTAAAATGTAATATTTACTAATAAACCTTCGAAATACCACTCTGTCAGACTTCATTGCTCGCCCATTTGCTTCGCATTGTGTTCCTCCGCGAAACTGAAACCCTTTACAGCTCTCCGTTGAGATGCCCTCTTCCGGAGAAAAAGACGACATACGATAGGACAAGACTCTCTCAACTTGACGAATAGGTTAACGAATACCCTAAACCCTAAATTAAATTAAGAGATATGATCGTATCTTATTCAAATAATATATTAGAATTTACACAAATTATATTCTAAATCTGATCAAATAATATTTGAGATAGGTCAAACAACATAATATTTTAAAAAAGATTTTATAATATTTAATCATGATTTGAACAAGGTTTAAACAAAGTACAATCATTTATTTTAACAATAAGAGATTGTAGTTATATATACTATTTGAGTTTTGTGTTTTATCTCTATCACAGAATAACTTATTCATTGTAAAAGATAGTACCTATTTATACTTAATTAGTTGAGAAACAATATATATATAACCCACAAACAAAAGAGAGGTCAACAATATATATATATATATATATATATATATATATTAGATAAAAGAGCGACTTGTGGCTTCTTACGCGTTAATACTTAAAAATGTTACAAAATATGGGTGAGATAGTGGATTGGATCCCTATCTAACATCAAAATAAAGTAGATCGTCAACCTATGAGTTCCAAAATCCACAGTACAATGCGACTTAAAAAAGTAAGCAAGAACAAAAGGAAACTTCAAGCCCAAAATACAAGTGACCCAAAAGAGATATGTTAAATAGAAGCAGAGGAAGATCCACAGTAAAACCAACAAAACATCTTGAAAAGAGGAAAGAAGACATCAGAGCAGCTCCAGCAAATCCTATCCCGGTGGGATTGAAGGCTCGATCAAAAATAGTTGGAGCAAAATCCCGAATCGACCCGATCAAGCACAGAGAAACCTCCATATACAAGAAGAAAACTAGAAGGGTATAAGTGATTGGAGCCTTTTCATTTATTACAATCAAAACATAGCTGCACCCACAAAAGGCTCCATTATGATAGCTGCACTCAGGTTGAAACTGAATTATTCTGTTTTTATTTTTTATTTTTTCTAGTTCAACTTATTTATTGATTTTATTTTAATCTTTGGTTATACTTGTCTTGTAAATTTGCATTTAATTTTCTTTAATGCAATCTTTATTAAGTTGGAGGTTTCGTTTAATTTATTTTTAAGCTTTTTAAGTTCAATTTGTAAATGTAAAGTAGCGCTGAGTAATAGGTATTATATTGTTCTATCGTGTAAATGAGTTTCTCTTAAGGGGTTACTTGTTATCTTATGTTAGTCGGCATTTAAGCAAGCTTTATCTTAAATCTTGCAGGACAGAACTCAAAAATTTTAAAAATTCATAAATTTAACAAATTTAAGGATTTCTTCTTCTCACAACATTTTAAATCCCTAATAAATAGTCAAACAATTCATCACGTTCTAAAAAAATGTAACAACTGTCATGTCAATTAGTACAATGACTTTTAATTTTATTATATAAATATAAAATATTTAATTTATAAATATATAAAAATTAATTTAAAATTATATATAAATTAAAAATATATAATTACTATATAATATATTAATTAAATTAATATATAA
>NW_018164532.1:2097199-2097416 GCF_001263595.1 Phalaenopsis equestris
GGTTTAGGGTTTAGTATATATATATATATCACAATATATATATAATTTTATATTTATATAATACTAATATTTTAAATTATATTATATAAATATAAAATATATAATTTTAATTTGTACATATAAATAAATTAAATTTTATATTTAAATTAAAAATATAAAATGAAAATATAACATATTTAGGTTTTAGGGTTTAGGGGTTATGGTTTAGGGTTTAGGG
>NW_018164533.1:0-29867 GCF_001263595.1 Phalaenopsis equestris
ATGATCTCAGGAGAGAAAATGATAATTTTGGAGTTTTGTTGATTAAGACATATTTTAAGTCATATTCAAAGAGTTTTGTTAAAATGGGTTATATTTGGACTTTGTTTTGGTCAATTTTAATTTTTATTGAGTTAAATTTTAATTTTTTTAAATTAAGATTTAGCACAAGATTCAGCTCAAGTGTGATTCAGTTCAATGCAAGCCAAAAAAAAGGATTGACCAAAAAAAGAGGTCAACATTCACACATTAATAATGAACCAAATGTAGCTTATATAATAAAATCCCAAGCACTACAATGATTTGAAGAAAAAAAATGATAATTCCTAGGAATAAAAAGTGATAATTTCAAGTAATAAAAATGATAATTGTTTTTAGTATTTCATTGACTTAATTATATTTTATTTCCATTTTATGTGTTTTATTTCAAGTTTGTCTCAAAGAATTGAAGTGAATGAGATGTTGAACAAAAGTGAGGTTAGCATGCAATTGATTAGATAAACTACACTGCATAAAGCATCGACCTAAAAGTGTAAAGTAAATGTGCTTAAAGAACTGATGTTTATGTAATTTTTATAAGATGTCATTATTTGTGTTCAGAGTTGTCATTTTAGATGAAGTATAAAGACAACTATATTGTTGGACAATACCATTATTAATGAAAAATTATCGAAGGGTTTGGCCGGTATACTCGCCACCACCAAGGCACCAACAATGCAAAAACCTTTAATTTTTTTGTTGATCCAATTTTTCACTACTTTGAAAAATTGGATGGATTTTTGTGTGGTGTCAGATTTATGTAGCTTGGATTATAGCCAAGAAAGATTGGAGTGAATATTAGTAAACGAACTATAAAGTAAAAATTGTTAGTATATTGCAACTAGGGAATGACCCCAGACGTCTAAGTGTAAGTTCAAATAGTTGATATGAATAATTACTTTATGTTAATAACCAAAGCCAGTGACTTCATGTGGAGTTACATAGATTAGAATGAAACTTCCTATGCTTAAGAGTGGATTTTGAGTATTTTGAGGATTTATATCTATTACTTGTCATGTATTGTAATGTGGATTTAGAGTGGGTTTAGTCTACAATATCCTTAGAGTATTTTGAGGGAATTGGAGAGGTGCCATCAAGGATGAATTTGAACCCATTAGCTTTGAATAACTTGGGAAGTTGAGAATGCTAAATGGTGTAATTAACTATAGTGGTAAGAGAACTAGATATTAGTTTGATTATGGCATGAGGAATTTGAGAGATAAATGGATGATCTTCTCTGCCATTATAGAAAAGGAAGGGTTCTCAATTCGACTGTAGTTGGGGGAGAAGAATCAGATATGGTTAAGGATAAAGAAAACATGTAAGACTGTTGTTTAGTAGAAAAAATAGGAGGATTGTTGTGAAGCTACGGGTGCTTCGATATCATGAAGACAATATTGAATAAAAGAACTGAGTAGCAACATGATGGGAAGGAGGAATTTCCTTCAATATATCTTACATATTAATTTTTTACATGTATGTATATAATCATCTATAACTATGTCTAGAGATTTCCATGTAACAAACATTAATGTAGAGCCGAGTTATTATTAAAATGCTGTTAGGAAGGAGTGGGTTTATTGGACTAGCATAAGTTATTAAATCTCACACAATTATGATATTCATCAAAATATTTAATACATAAAAATTGATTATAATCCTAAAAAATCTATATAAACAATCAAATAGTGTTAAGAAAATTAAGCTAAGATTTTTAAAATATTATAAAAATAAACCTCCTCATTCTTCACCATACATTAGAAAGAGCTTATTGGTCATAAAAAAATTTAGATCACTATCCAAATATCAAAGTCAAAAATTGTTGCCCCAATATCATCAAATTACAATCATCAGCTAACATAACCCAAAATAGCTACTTGAATATGATTGTCCACTTATAATTATCTATCTATCTCCAAATCACCATTGTCTCCTTGTAGTCACTGTTGGAATATCCTCACATGACAAGTGCCTCCTATCCACTATTATCTACATACAAAATTAACATCTATTGATTTACTATTTTCTTTTGATCAAGTCTCAAAAGGCATTAAACACTTTTAACATATTGGAATATTTAAAAAATTTAATCAATGGGATCTTAAAAAATATGATCTTTTTTAAATTTCTCTTATATGTGCATACACAATATGACATAATTTTCTATATTTTAGGATTACAAGAAAAACTAAAGTCTTTTGGCACCAACTTTGAACCACTTGCCCAAGAGCCACTATCTGCCCCCCATTTTAGGATAGCCACAAAATTAAATTTAAAAAGTCCATGTACTAAACTGCCAAAAGCCGCCGATCACAATCTCCGTAAATAAAACCCGTGCCCAAAACAATTCCCACACAAAAAGCTCTCCCCCTCTCCCTCCTCCTCACAACTCCGCCGCCCGTCAATGCCTCGCCGGCCGAAACACCGCCGCCTCAACTCCGTCACCATTGACACCTCAGACGCCGGAAAATCAGACTACAGAGATTCCCAACCTCTTCTTCCCGGTCTGCCTGACCACCTCGCACAACTTTGCCTCTCCCTCGTCCTCCCCTCGCTTCTCTACTCTGTCTGCCGATCATGGCGCCGTCTCATCTACTCCCCATCCTTCCCCCCATTCCTCTCCCTCTACGCCATCCTATCCCACAGAAACCCCTTTCCCGATTCATCCAACTCCAACCACCACCACGACAACGAAGACGATCCAATCGGCCTTTATTCCTTCGACCCGATCTCTGGCTTCTGGTCCCAGCTACCGCCCCCAAATTCCCCTCTCCGTCGTATCCGAATTGACCATCCCTCTTTCATCTCTAGATCCCTCCCAATCCAATCGGTCGCCACTGGTGGCCACCTCGTCCTCGTCGCCGCATCCAACGTCCATCTTCTACCTGCTCTCCCCCATCCCCTAGCCTTCCACCCTCTCTCCCGCCGTTGGATCCTCGGCCCCCGTCTCCGCCATCCCCGCCGTTGGTGCGCTGCCGGATCTGCCTCCGGTGCCGTTTACATCGTTAGCGGCGTCGGCTCCTCTTACCGATCCGACGTCGCTCGATCTGCAGAGCGTTGGGAACCTTCCCGCCGCTCCTCGTCCAGCCGCTGGGAGCCGATTGCGTCCCTCCGGGACGGACGGTTTAGCCGTGAGGCCATCAATGCTGTAGCCGCAGGCGGAAAGCTCTGCATGGTGAATGTGGAAGGAAGGGGGGCGAAACAGGGGTTAGTATATGATATTGAAAAGGATGTGTGGGAAGAGATGCCATTAGGGATGCTCGCCGGTTGGACAGGTCCGGTGGCATCGCCATCGCTGGCGGAGGATGGGGATATGTACGTGGTGGACGAGGTGAGCGGGGAGGTGAGGGCGTATAAGTGGGGGGAGGACCGGTGGAAGGTTGTGGCTGAAGCTTCGGAGGCCCGGCAAGGGGCAGTAGTTGCGGCTGTAGGAAGAGGGAAGATGTGCGTGGCGGTGGCCGGCGGAGGAGCGGTAGAGGTGCTGGATGTGGGGCGACCGGGAAAGGGGAAGACGTGGTCCGTTGAGGTACCCAAGGGGGGAAGAGTCATCGCCCTCCATGTTCTCCCGCGGATGACAGATGAGAAATCATGACCGTTGGATTTTGGAAAGGCTGCCTTTTTTCAATTATTATGATAGCGTGTCGCGGGAGACAGTTCTGGACATTGAATGCGGGCAGCATGAGGAGGGCGGATGGGGAAAGCGACAAAAATGGGCTTTCCGGTTTGTTATTGATTTATTTTATATTTATATATTTATTTTTTTATATAAATTAATTGATGGTTTGTTGGAATAATTAAGAAATGCGATTTGTTCATGGTGTGTTTATAAATTTCACATGATGAAGTATTTTTTCCATATGTATTTTTAAATTTCACATGAGTATTTATTTACATAATTATATTACAATGTTGAAATCCAAATTTATCTAGGAATCATATCCAAAAATTAGAGACAAAAAAGATGAAGAAATAAATAATAAGTAATCTTGTTATTCTTAAAATATTTCTTCTATTTATGGATGATAGGATATAATGAGTATATTACATTTTTTTTTCTCATGTTTAAAAGAGGTTCATATTAGGATATTTCTGGTGTCTTACATGTGTAAGCTTATTTTCTAGCTGCTTTCTGGCTTGAGCGGCTAAGCTTAGTTGGTTGTGGGTTGAGTGGGTAAGCTAAGTTGATTGAGCTTGGTCGGTGTGGATCGATTGATTGATGCAGCTTGCATGCCAATCTTTTTATCTGTAGTGAGGAGCTTTTGGAGCATTCTCGGGACAACTGGAGGTATTGTGGAACTGAATTTTCACTTGAATCAGCTCTAATGGAAAGTAGGCTATCATGTTGGGTCAACTTAATTGCAGTGGTTGGTCCAGATGCTCTTTTGTCTCGTTTCTGGTCGAATTATCCATACTTGAATAATGTAGTCATCTTTTTATCTAATTGGCTTGGCTCGTATGGCTTAGCTCAGTCGGTCAAGTGAGCTTTGTGATCTCCTTATAGTGGGTCATGTACCCCACAATGATTATGCAACGTGCTCTGGTCTTGCGGTTTCAAGAATTCCTCTCAAACACTCTAGACCTATTCCAAACAGTTGACAGATACCAATTGATGGATTTGAAGATTTCACACTTGCAAGCATCACTCCTCTTGGAGGCAGAGGGTAAATTGGCCAAGGCTAAAGCGAAGGTTAAAGCCATGGAGGTACGACCTAAGGAGGCTAAAGAGCAGGCTGTAGCAGTTGAGAAGCAGTCGAAGGGAGCCAAGGCTAAGGTGCTCAATCTTTCAGAGTTGTTGTAAGTTGCTTAAGGAGAAAATGAAGCTCTAAGGGAATAAATAGTTATGATGAAGATGGAAGAAGAGTTCATTCTTCAGCTTCCCTCCCATCTCATCAAGTGGTGGCCTCCGCTAAGTAGATCAGGCTTGGGACCACTTTGGCAATTAACTAATTTGTAAAGGCAAAGCTCATCGACTCCATGTGGTCCAATCTGAATGAATTTGCTACCCTGCTCTCGGGTCGGAAGAAGAGCAAGATGAAGATGATAAAGATGAGGATGAGAGCGTTGAAGGCATGGAGGGCCTGGGCCTTCAAACGTTTGACTCAATCGTTTGACTCAATATGGGCTTCGTCTGTAAATTGAAGATTTTTTTTTTCCTTTTTAAAAACTTTTAAAAAAAAAGCATAGTGAACTCTTTTGTAAAGAAATTTTTGTAAGTTTTCAATCATGAAATAAACAAAGTTTTTGATTGATTTTCACCTTCATCTCTTATTTGTTTATCTTATTGTATTTTTAATTTGTGATGGCCAATGCTTTGATTGTTTGAGAATGTCTTTGGTCAGTTTTGTTGGATTATCACTCGGCACAAGTATTACACTCGCTCGATTTGGTCGTTGGCTTAGACTGGCCTCACCTTATGTCAGACATATTAAGTGGATTTTATCACAATCTTCACAAGAGTAACTATTGAGACTTATTGTTGGGGTGATTCATACACTACCCACTGCAGATTTTGTAGCTAATAGGTAGGAAACTACTACCATAGCTTGACTTATTTCAAGTTAGAGGACATAGATTTTTATTGATGCTTGGGCATTGTTAGTTCTAGTGTAATTTTTTTATTTGATGTTAATCATTGTTTTTAATCAAATTTAGAGGATTTTAATCGATCCGACATTTGTTCATCATTATAAGTTTTAGACAATTTTTTATCAATCAGATGCCTTGCGCCGTTGTCAATTTTACTGATCGAGTGAAACCACTGTTGGCAAAACAGTTTGGGTTTCCTCAGTGTCAGTCAAACTTTGACGATCCATAGCGTGACATTATCGAGTTCTCAAGTGTTGGTTGGACCTAGGATCGTATGCAACATATTATTTAATAATTTCTTCACCAAACAAAGTATAATGATTTTGGGACGATGACGTTTTAGATACCAAATATTTTTTAAGGAAAAAATTTATTCAACCCATCTCCACTCCACCTATGAGGGACACATTTTCCTATGTAGGTCTTTAAATTAAATGTCATAGGGGTGGCCAGTTTGTCGACGATGAAAGGCTTGGTCCACGTTTGATTCAGCTTCTCACAACTTGTCCTCATGTGCTGGATTGTCTTTCTCCGACACGGAGTCCCTAGGGGTGAAGGTCTTCTCTCGACATGTTCGTTGTAATATCGAGCCATCCTCCTCTTTAATTCTTATAGCTGAAGGGCCGAATCAACTCATTTTTCTTCAGCTAGGTCGAGCACGAGCTTTACTTATCACTCAATCAATTCTGATTCATCGAATGTCAAGGTGGTTACCATCATACTACTATGATGGTAGTACTTAACTAGCAACATTGCCTCTAATCCCATGTGACATCATAAAATGGGTATGCACGGTCGCCGTAGAAGTTGTAGTTTGAACCACTCAAAAAATAGATGGGAGAATCCATGCCTTGTTCCTCGTGGCTCCTTCAATTTTCTACCTCAATAGATTCAAAAAATTTTGCTTGGTTGCCTCAGCTTGTCCATTTTTCCTAGGGTGATGCACTAATATTAATTTCAAGCTGATTCCTTAGCTTTGGCAAAAGTCCATTACTCCTTGATTGACAAATTGTGTCCCATTACGGTGATGATGGTAATCCATAACAATAGAATACGTCCAAACTTTAGTCAACCTCAGATGTGATATGAGCAAGCACCTTGGCTTCAATCTACTTAGAAAATTAATCTATCACAATCAATCAAAATTTGTACTTGCCTCAAGACATGGGAAAGGGCCAGAGAATGTGAAGTCCCCAAATGGTGAACGTTCATATGCTGGCGATGGGTTGTAACTTATGTGCTGGATAGTGTTGTTGTGATGCATATTTCTTACATTGCTCACTTCCTGGAGAACTCCTCTGCAATTTTCAAAATTATTGGCCAAAAGTAACTCTGCTGCTGCACTCAGTAAGCCAAAGTCTTCTCTCTGGATGACTCTCGTATTCCCATGAGTGCGCCTCTTGAAGTATTTCTACGGCTTCATTTTCTTTTATACACCATATATATAGTGACGTGACTAATCTCCAGAAAAGCTTTCCCACAATTTAAAGATATTCAACATATTTTATTTTGAATCTTCATTGGTCATAATTTCCTCTAATATATTTCTAATTCCAAGATATAGGATCTAAAGGTCATTTAGCTAGTTGGCCCTTAAATGTTCATCTATATTATCTTGGCTTCTTTAATGTTCAATTGGAGATAAGTCTTTGGGGCATTGCTTCACGCAGGTCGATGCACTTGGATAAGAGGTCCGCTTCTTGACTATGCTTCTAGGCATTGTGCTTAATTTTAAAGCCTTCAACCTTCCCAATCACCATATTTAATTTTCTCAAGTACTTAGCCATCATATCATCTCAGAACTCAATTACTAGTTTATTTGATTTACAAATAGTTGTGAGTTGGATTTTACATGGAAATATTGAGCACCCATCTCATAAGAAAAATTTGGTCTACCAATTAATTTTTCATATTTGGTACAGTTGTTAGTGATCTTTAATTCGACCTCAATCGAATGGTACAAGTCTTCCCTAATCTAACTAGTCAATGCAAGATTAAGTCCCTCTCTTTTTTAGATTGAAGCTCAATCAATATAAAATTTCCATGTTCATTCATCTATAGCTACTCCTCTGCTCGGCTTGCTTAGTTCAAAAAAAAATTATTAGGAAGCAGGCTATAACTTGTGATTTGATCACAATACAGGGCACATTTTTACTAAGCTCCACCACCCATTTAAAAAGTGGACCATAATTCTCTAACCAAGTGTGAACAAGCTTGAGTGGATGAACAATTCTAACCTTGAATGGATGTGTTTGGAAGTATGGTTGAAGCCTGAGAGCAAAACTGATGAGGGAAAATGTTAGTTTCACCATAATATAGTACCTGAGCTCGACGTCTTGGAGGACTTGGCTTATGTAATAGACCTGTAACTATTTCCCCTCCTCTCTAACTAAAACAAAATGAATGGCCTCAGATCGAACCCCTTAATATAAGGAAAGTTATTTGTTCAACTTCGGGCTCTTGAGGAGTGATGGTGATGTTAAGGACTATTTTAGCTTTTTAAATGCCTGCTCACATTATTTTGACCAAACAAAGTTTTTTGCTCATCTTAGCACTTTGAAACATGCTTCACACATATCCCCAAACTTAGAGATGAATCGACTCAAGCATGCGATCCGACTGGTTAGCGTTATAACTTCTTTATGTTTCGAGGGCATGACATGTCAAGTAGTGCTTGAACCTTTTCTAGATTGGTTTTTATTCCCTCTTGGGTAAGGAAGTAGTGCAAGAATTTCCATGTTCATGCCTTGAAGGTGATTGAATTGAGTCTCATGTTAAGCATTTAAAAAAAAAAAACTCTTTTATGTGTTACTCAGCTATTTTGTTTTTAACTAGTACATCATCCACAAAAAGTTCAATATTTTTTTCCTTTCTACTTAGAAAAAATTACATCCATCATTCATTGGTATGTAGCCCTAACATTTTTCACCTCGAAGTTGCATTACATTGTTGACCACATTTTTGGCATGAGGTCTGTCTCATCCTTGCTCTCTAGAGCCTATGATCTAGCCTTAGAGTTTGTTTAGTAGCTTTCTTAGAAGAATAGTGAATAAATCAACACCAGAATATAACTTCAAAGTACTTCTTCTTTCCTTAGTGTTTCATAGGCCTCACTTCAATCCTTAACCCTTGGTTGGGATGATTAAGGTTAGGTTATTAAAGCTTAAATTGAGTTCCCATAGGAGTGAAAATGTCTCAAGTCGTTTTCTGACCCTATAGACTTAGGTCTTCCATTGGTCTCTCTCACTTAGGCACTTTGCATCTCTCTTTCACAATTTCTTAGACAATTCTTTACTTATGGAGAGCTCATTCGGTATGAGGTTCACCATGAACTAAGATTGGGTTTATCTCTTAAAAAGTATCAATTTAAAAAAAAACATTTAAAATTAAACTTCAAAATTCAAGCACAAACTAAAATTAAACCAAAATTAAAGCAAATTCATCAAAAATTTCAATGTAACCCAAAATTAAAATCAATAAAATTAAAATTAAATTGAATTGAAATCACTTACTAAAAGAAAAAAAATTAAATTCACTGAAGTTAAATCACAAATTTAAAGTATGAAGTAAATTAAACAAAAATAAAATTAAAATTCATTCATAAATCAACAAAAAGTCAAATTAAAAAAATTATAATTAAATCCATTAAAAATCAATTTCAACAAAAGTTAATATATTTGATCCACAAAAAATTAATTTCAACTAAAACCAATATAATTAAATTCAATAAAAATTAATTTCAACTAAATGTAATAAAATTAAATGCATTAAAGATAAATTTAAAAATATTCAATAAATTTGAATTTAATGAAAATTAAAACATTAAAATCAAACTCAAAATTTTTATAAGTAAATCAAAATGAAAAATTAAAAGAAACTAAAATCATCAATGCACCCATCCTACAGGAAAATTTCTAAGTTCATAAAAATTATAAAATTCAATCTAACTGAAAAAAATCAATTTTAGGCAAATTGAAAAATCAACCTAAAATTAAAACCCATAAAGTCGTTAATCAATTAAATCAATTTGAATCAAAACCAAATGTAAACAAATTCATCCAAATTAAAATTTAATCTAATCAAATTCACCAAAATCATGAAATTGAATTAACTAAAATACCAATCACCAACTTTAAAATTAAAAATCCAAAATAAAATCAACTCTTCAAAATATAAAACTTATTTAAATCAAACTAAAATTAAACCAATCTCATGTCATGGTAAACCCAAAGCATAAGCCAACCAAAAGTCAAAACCCACCTAGCCTAAACCTATGCCTCATGACCAACTCACAAAATTTTGTCATGACAAATCAATCATGAGCCATGTTAAGCCTCATGCAAGCCAAAGTCGCCTTTAGCCAAATATGAGCCACCCTCCACACAAATTTTGGACTTTCCAAAAAGTAGATTCATCCCTATGACACACCCAAAAACCAAGATAAACCCACATCCTCATGACCATGACATGGCCCCATGGTTAAGCCCAAGATAAATTCACCAAATCCTCATGAAAAATGAGGACAAAAACACTTTCATGACAAGGCAAAAAGCAACCCAAGTTCACTCCCTCCAAACCAAGTTAATCCTCCACATGGCTTCCTTTCCTTGGCTCCTTCTCTCTGCCCATGATTAACTTGGCTTTGGATTTGCTGAGATCCCAAACATCTTAGTTGACCAAGCCAAAAAAAGGCAAGCCCCCTCCCATGGCCAATGAAGAGCTTAGTCTCAAAATTCAAAAAAAACTTTAGTACTCTCTCCCATTACTCAAAGTTTTCCTAAACACTTCTGAGGCTCCCTGACCCATCCCCACCACCTCCACAACCCTCCAAGGCCTCCCATAGTTGTTAAGGAGCTTCAAAGAAGAACCATACCCCTATTCCCTTGAGAGAACTATAATCCTCTTTTTTATCACATAGGGCTTGTGCGGACATCATCCCTTCGTCTGACACAACAAAATTGGCTAAAAGGCAACCTGCCCTTTCTTTGGTGATGTGACCATGCCCAAAAGTTCCTCAACATGGTCATGTCTGGGCCAGTCGTTACCACACCTGAAAGTTCCTCAGCGTGGTCACGCTAGCCCTGGGCGTGACCACGCCCAAGCAAACCGTTATAACATGCTAGCTATCTGTGGCCTTCTTCCACGGACAATGCCATAAATAGTTGCAACGCTTCACAACCGGCGATCCTTGGCTCACTAATCATCTGCCTAATCTTCGTTGTTGATGCACCACCCAATTAGCCGGCTCTGGAGACCTTTGCCATCTCCTTTCATGCCTATAAATAGGTATCCGTAACCCCTCAACATAGTGCATACACAAAGATAACAGAAGTAGTGGGAAGAAGTGTCTGGCAAGCTTCCTCCTCTTCTCCGATCAACCTTCTTCCTCTCCTCCAGTAAACTCCTTCCCCTCTTCTTTCTTTAATTTTTTTTTTAAATATTTTTTTTAAGTTTGATTAGGTTAGGTTAACTCAATAGCCTCGAATTAGGCTTAGGTATGATTCGACTTATGTTGATCAGAATCCAACCTAACCAAAATTCACTAAGCCAATTTTAGCCTAAACCCAAACCTGACTCAAGTATAACCCAAATTAGACCTGACCCAAACCCGATTTAAAGCCCTAATTTTTGAAATATTTGGTATTATTTTAACTTAGAAAAATTATAAAAAATAAAATAAAAGTCATAAAAATATAAAATCTTGTTTGGTATGTTCATTATAGAGTAATTAACTTGTGACTATATGAAATAAATCAAATAATTACAGAAATGGGCCAAGTTGTAGGTAATCATCCTAAGAGGCCTATGTAAAAATTTGGAAGCCATAAAAATTATTTTTCATGAAATATGTATTTTTTAAGTAATTACTAATTTTGGCTGAAAATAATTATAATAAATAAAAGAAAAATAAAAAAAATATGAAAATTGATTTGGAGTGTCCTTTAAGACCAGTGAAACCTACGAAAAATAAAATTGAGATTAAAATAAAAACTTCATTTTTTTTAGCTATTTTCTAATTTTAAAAAAATTTAAAATACAAAAAAATTCCAAAAATGCAAAAATACTCCCAATTGTCCTAAATGCTACCCTAATCATAGAAAATAACTTAAAGATGTTTTTGTAAATTTTGAATGGTGTAAAAAGGTGTTTTAATTAATTAAATGTATTTTTCTTAATTTGTATATAATAATAATAATATATAAAATAAAAATCACAAAGAAAACAAAATTTACTTATCTGGATTCCTTGAAACCAGAGAGACTTATGAAAAATATAAAAATATTTTTTCTAAAATAAAATATATTATTTATTTATTTATTCAATAAAATCAATAAAAAAATGTAAAAAATTAAAATATAATTTAAAAATTCAAAAAAATTATTCCTAATGGTCCTCTAACCGAAGTAAACCTCCAATAACTTTCTTAAGGACAAAAAGTTTATTTTACTTAGCTAAATTAATCATCTTTAAAAATCCTTATTTTTTAACTAAAATTATTTTAATAAATTAAATAAAAAACAGAAAAGTAAATCCTGTTTTAATATTCTAATGAATCCATGAGTTGAGTTATAATAAAGTTTCAAAGTCATTTAAGTTAAACTTAAAGAATTATGAAGTTGAGAACCCTAAGGACAAAGTGATAATTAAGGAATTTTTTAACCTTAATCAAAATTTAGGGTAAAACAAAGAGTAAAAGGGAAACATGGATCAATAATTAGTTCTCTGAAATGATGAAAATATAAGGGGTTAAAAGATAGAAACCAACTCATTCTATTTTCTATAGAAGGGTAAAAATGTAATTTCCTAAATTATTATGTTTTGGAAGTTTATTAAATTGCATGATCCTAAAGTGAAGGGCTTATGTTAGGAAGATAATAACTCACTAATTAGAAGTCTTATGCCAATAATTAAATGATGATACAATCTTTTAATAAGGATTAAGTTCATCTCATTTAACTTTTTTCTCAAAATTACAAATCTACCCATTAAGACTTAAAAACTTGGTAGTGGACTAGGTTCGATCCAACAACACCTAATGAGGTTTAGAAAAGATAACACAATCAATCATGAACACTTGTCAAACACTACAAGCTCAATTGCAATTGAAAGAGTAAAGATTCCTTAACAACTTAACATGCCTTTATGGATGTTTACCCAAATAAGTTCTAAGTGAAGCATCAAATGAATGTCATCGGGTTAATTAAAACATTAAAAGTTCACTGAGAACAAGTTAAAATAGTACAATTAAATTAACTAGGAGTGATTAATTCAACAAAATAATAAGTCTACACGAACTTGAGGTGACTCGGAAGATTCTAAAAGATGTTCAGGGTCAATCCCCGAGCACTTTTATAACCTTCTGAACATTTTGAAGGACACTCAGAACTATTATGCTTTGTTGAAGAAAATCATCCATAAAAACTAAGAATACACTGAGATTTACCTCGGGACCCGTTAATACACTGAGTCTAATGAAATACTCTACACTACTTATCTTACAGTTATACCTAACGCTCAAGGGCTTAAGTCTTGGATAAGGTACTTAAATCCTTGTGAGCAACTGAGGATATTTTTGCCACATATAGATCATCGAGCTTGTGTAAGTTTGTGGTCCAGTTAGCAAGAGCGATGACGATGTTGCTTATGTGTGCTAAACGAGGGATACAAATTGGGATTTGGAATGATATCTCCTACCTCAAGGATCCTTAATAAGAAGCGAGGATAAGACTAATGATACTATTCACCAATTTTTGGTGAGAGATGTCTCTGATACTCTTAGATTGCTGGTAGTCATAGCCTGATTAGAATAATTAACCTGTGGACTATATGAATTTACAAAATATATTTAGGAAAATAAAAATCTCGTTCATAACATCATTGCTTTTGCTTGCCAAAGTAAACTTCACATGCATGAAAGGTTAAAAGATTTTGATGAAAACCTATGAAGGTCCAAAGGTTAGTCACTCAGATCGAGGTTAAGGATTGCCCATCCTCGAGTTGTCAAGATGGTGACTTCTATCAAAGTTGGAAATATAAAACACGCAGCCTAGCTCTGAGGCCCTACCTTTACTAAAGCTTTACACTCATTCCTGGTCTTTCATATGTGATTACAGGTTTTACTCATTCGTGCTTTCTTACAATTCGTTTTTCTGACTTTTTCGCATTGGACTTTCCTGCTTTCTTCTCCTGCAATTTACTTAAATTTCCTGTAACTATATTATGCTCTATGATACTAACCATGCAACAACAACAGAAGTGTCAGGTATCCATTTACAGTTTATTTATTGCAATTTTATCACTTTATCTTATTGTCACTTTACAATGTATGCTCCACCTGCGAAGCAATAAAACAAAAAAAATACAATTTAAAAAAAAAACTAACACACCTTTAAACCCCTTTGAACACACTTAATCAACTCCTTTTAAATTTACGAGAATCACTTGGATGAGGTAACATACAGTTGCTAACGAGAATTCTCCAATCTAAATGAGCTTAACAACTCGTATAAACTAAGAAAATTCAAAAGAAAATTGTGATGTCAGGATGACGAAACCATGAGATCTTGACTGGTGTCGCTTAAATTAAAAATCACCCTAAAAATATATATTTTAATAAGTAAAGTTATTAATAACAAAACAAACTACAAACCTTGGAGCTACTACTACAGTAAGAAGCTCGAAGCAAGCTTTGTGGGCAGCATGACCTGGATGCAAGAAAAGAACATTTTCGAGAGAGCAAAAGGGATCTTCACCAGTAAAACCTTCCCTTCGTCTAAACAACAACTCATAAGACTTCGAGGTAGTCCGCCTAGTGCAATATAAATCGTAACTTTATCTTTAGGCCTTTGCACAGCCATGTTGTGCAATTTAAACCCTAACTCTTTTAGGACTCAGATGTTGTCATTCGATATGACATAAATCCTCCAATCTTCCAGGTCATTTGCATGATCTGATCTCATGAAAAGTAAGCCATGAGTAATAAAAACGGCAGGGTGAAACATCAAGCAACATCATCTTCAAAACTAAAGTCAAAACTTAAGACAATTTGGAAAGCCACCCTCCTCAAGATTTGTGACATCACTTAGTTCTCTTTCCTTTGGATTACGAAAATAATCGCTCCTATTTAATCAAATCCCATTTGGTTTTCCATTTCCTACCTTGAACACTAAACTTTGTATTCTTGAAGACAAATACTTCTGGTCGTTATCGAGAGTTTTCTTAAGTGACTTCGATCGCTTAAGATCTAATTAACTACAGAGACTTGCCTGTATAGGGAACTAAAAAACCCAAGTAATATAAACCCTTTCTAATCCTTATATTAGATAAGAGAACTTTTTGACCAATATATAAAAAAGGTTCGCAGACCAAACAAATGTCATAAACTCTTTCAGTTTATTTAATTGAGCCCGCTGGCAAGTGATGTGTATATTCTTCGAAATAGTTGCATTACTTATAATGTTGTGCTTGATCATTTAAAATATTCAAATTTATGAGATTTGTTCGGTCTCACATTTTTTTAAAAATTAAAATACTACTTTTCAAAAATAAAAAAATTACATATATATTAAATTAAACCTATATTATTTTTCATGCTTCAAAAAATCCAGGCCAACAATTTTTGGCAACTCCGCTAGGGATAATTCTTCTCTCCATTTTGACCATAAGGTGTTGTCTTCATACATCGGTAGTGTGTCCAAATCCCTCATGGGTCAGACTACCACTCTTTCGTTGGCATACTTCGCTCATTTCTTCATTGAGCAAGTAGAGTCAACTTTTCTTGGATTCTAGAACCTTTTGTTTAATTACCTTAAACAGGGAGGTTTCAAAATCTTTAGACGTTTAGTAAGTGTCGGACCCCCAAAAGGTGAGGTAGATTAGGAGCGATGTATCGAAGTGAGTTCGATATGAAGCTAACCCCCCTCAAAATCTTGGACCGGGTCCTATGCTTCATTCTTCTTTGGTTACGACTTGCTTTTAATGATTTGAACTTAAAACCACCATAATAATAAGCCCTCTCAAAAAGAATTCTACATAAAACAAAACAAAAAATTTACAAATAAACACAGCACTAAGACATGGATATATTAAAACGTGATACCCAGTCAGTAAGACAATTTCGTCAACTTTCTTACTCGTGATACCCAAAGATAAGGTGTGGCTTACACTGACGTTCCGAGCTTTTCAACTGGCAGGAAGAATGTCTTCACCAAGCCTGACTTTCCTGTTCAACTCGTTCATCGACCGAGACTCTTGTCATCTGGCAACTACGATCCAGTTTGGATCCGGCTTCAACGAGTTCGAGGTGTTACTCAGAAAAGCATCATATGTGATGGCGAAGACGGCTTCTGAATTCAACCTGTACTCTGCCCAGGACTTCCCTTCTCTCAAGAAGGTGAAGTTCACTCCTGCCTTCATTTTAACCGCTGCTCCCGCTACAGCTCCAGTCGTATCTAGTACCGCAAGGACTGTTACAGCTTCGCCCGCCAAATTTACTATTTCTGCACCATCTGTTCCATCAAAGAAAGGAAAAGAGATTATGTACAAGAATGGCCCGATGGATGTCTTTGCCCCGCCTTACTCAGTATTTGAGGTTGGATCATGTTCTGATCCGTGCCACCGACACGATCTCTTATGAGGAATCAAATGAGAAGGGAGATGAAGACGAAGATGGCACATGCTACCAAATCAGTACCAGCAGAAGTAGTCCCTTTGTCAGAGAAGATAGAGTCGATGGAGACCTCACCTCACCTCAGGGGGAGTGGGTTCAATCCTCAGTCTGCAGCTGCCAGAGAGGAAGGCGTCTACCAGATTGCAGCCATGTTACCACTGCCATCTCTCCAAAATCGACGGGGAGAAAAGAAAGAAAAGTCCACCCCTCTTTCCCGAGTTCGCTCGGTGTTTGAGATTGACTTGGGAGAACTGTTCCATTAAGGAATTGGTGAAGAGGATGGGATATGCCATCACTCCCAAGAAGAAAGAAGAAATTTTGAAGGACAATACCGCTACGCCGCACCATGTCCACAAGAAGACCCCGTCGTCTCGTATCTCCGTGAAGTTTCGCCTAAGAAAGCGAGTCGCCACTGATGCCACCGCCGCCGTCACCGATGCCACCGCCGCCGTCACCGATGCCACCGCCGTCGTCACCAGCATCAACACCTCAGGAAGAAGACTGATCAAGTCACGATTGGGACCAAGATTATCGTCTGTTATTGTCCATAAAGAACCCTCAAAGGCGAGGGAGGCCAATCGATCAGTTGTCATGGTATCTGACTTGCACGCTAGAGGACACCCTTCTCTCCACCGTACTGATGCCGTCAGTAAGACACCCCATTTTCTGACACCAGTATCGAAGGAGAAGAGGTGGAGATCTAAAGTCGCTGGTCAAATACTAACCCAAGACATAGAGAATGATTGCACTGAAAAGGATCCAGAGTCCGAGACACCTGCTGCTGTCCTAGGATCAGATGCCAGTAAAGATGTTCGCCAATAGCAGCTTGTTGATCTCAAGAGGATCAGAGGATATTCGATCGAACAAACCCTAAAGAAGCTCATACTTGACATTTCAGAGCTGTCAAAGAGACAGCATGATGATGATGACAGAGATTTTAACTTATTTGATTATATGAACAAATAGTATGCAGAGATTCTCGTAGTAGAGACTCAGGCCACTCCATCATGGCGCGATGCTCCACAACCCGCTCAGGAGAATGCCTCTGATGAGCTTCAAAGGGCCATCTAACTACGGGATGAACATATCACTCGAATGGAGAAGAAATCGGAGGAGATGATGGTTGTTGTAGCCACTCTTCAAAGCTAGCCTCAGTCACCGCATGTTGCTTTGCCTGAAGTAAATCAGTCAGAAGTTGTCCACATTATAGATGAGAAGAAAGAGTTCACCACCACCAGTAAAGATGAACAGCCCAAGAAGTACATGATGCAAAGCTTATTGTCAGAGAAAAATAAAACAGTTGGTCGAGTAGCAAGTGAAAGAGGCGCTGACACTGTCAAAGGAAGCACATATGTTCCAACAGGTAGATCTTACCCGGAGGAGTTTGACAGTGTACCTTATCCCAAAGGATTTGTGCCCCTTACCTTCTAGACCTTTGACGAAACTGGGAACACTTGGCAACACGAGGCACATTTTCGCGCAAGTTGCTGCAACGCAGGAGGCAACGAGGCCCTTTTGTTCAGACAGTTTGTGAGTAGCATTACGGGCATTGCTTTCGAATGGTACGCGGATTTGCCAAATGGGCCAATAAAGACCTTCACATAATTGGAAAATCTATTTGTCAAGAGGTTTGTCGGAGCTCAGCACCATATCACTGTTGGTGATCTTGTGATCGAGTGACAGAAGTCGACTGAGACATTGGTAGATTATATTATGCGGTAGAGAAACCTTAGCATGAAATGCAAGCCTCAACTTCAAGAGCAACATGCGATTGAGATCTTACTCAAGAGCATTCATGGTCCGGTAAGTTTCTTGCTGAAGGGATTCACCATCAAAACTTTGAAAAAGCTACTTAACAAGGTCACGAGTCTGCAGAGGAGGCTAAACAGCTTGGTTTTTTGGAGAAGGCCTAGAAGCCGAAAGCGACAGACATTCTAGAAGAAGACTAGAATGGTAGCCACAGTTGACAAAGGCAAGCAATCGATGCAGATTCAGACCGAAACATCACAGCAGGCCAGCCAGTTAAAGACCTTACCGGACAGATGGGAGTCAGGCTCCGACCCCGAGGCAGAAGTTGGACAGAGACTTTCCTTCAAGAAGAAAGTCATGGCGAAGATGCTTCAAAATTTGATTAAGAAGCCATATTTCACGTTACCTGAGCTGAAGAAGCCTGAGGAAGTCGACAATAAGGATCATCCTACGTACTGTTCATACCATAGATTATTGGGACATACCATAGAGGATTGCATTATCTTTAAGGGTTGGCTCGAGAGGAACTTCAAAAATGGAACTATAACTATATGAAAAAAAGTATTTGAGAGAACCTGAATGAGGTTTCGTCAATATGATTTCGGCCCAGCCGGGCAGTTCGATTGATCCTTATACAACAGAGGACGAATAAAGTACAGTTTGGGCCAGCTCCTCCAAGAAGATTCTAGATCAGATTCAAGTATCTTCAGCGCAAGTTTCTCCTCATAGCTTACCACCTGCCAAGCTGATTATGTTGGGCAAACCAAAAAACTCACTGCCACAGATAAGGAGGGAAAAAAAGATCACCGAAAAGACGGAGATTGATGATGCGAAGAGTAGGTCAAGGGTTGCACCTTCTAGATTGGTTGTTTCGAATTTGGGGGAGAAATTTCTCAAACCGCTGACTTTGTATGACTATATTTATGTTCCTTCGCAAACTGTTAATGCAAAACAAGTTGATTTTGGCTATGTTTTTACTGTCCTTAGTGATATGAAACTAATAACGAATATGATCTAAATTTTGATTCACATGAAAATCCTCAAATCATACTAAACCTCGTGTCCTAGAATTCCAAGTGATTAAAGAACTTGTTTATTTCTTCATCAATTTTGATTCACATGAAAATCCTCAAATCATAGTAAACACCAATGAACTCGTCAAAGTGATTAAAGAAGATGTTCACGATGTGGGTTACGATAGCTCAAATAGTGAGGCACCTGTTCTAGAATTCCAAGGAACTCCAATTGCGAGTGAGTTGGAACTTTCAGACTCAGGGTAGTACCAGGAGAGCCAGTCGTCACTCCAAAAGATGAAACTCTGGACCCAATACAAGGGATGGAAGAAATAACAGAGGTGAACCTTAGGAGTGGAAAAGTCTTACCTCCGAGAACAGTTCCAAAAGACAAAGGAAAGCAGGTAATCGTCCAAGAAGAGCCAGCCCCACAGACAAAAGAAATGCCTGCGCGATAAGATTCCCAAAGAATGACTGACAAAGTGGAATATAATGTATTAGCCCATCTTAGAAAATTGCCGACCAAACTAAGCATTTACGACGCTTTGATCCTGTCAAAGGAGATGAGAGAAGCTTTGATCAGGGCCTTACTTGACCTAGAAATTTGCTTAGCTCAAATGGCTAGTAGCTCCTTAGACGAGGTTTGTTCGTTGAATGAACAATTTGGTGTCACTTTCATATATGATGACTTGCTGCTCGGCACTGTAGATCATAACTGACCGTTTTACATTTCCGTTAACATCAACAGATTTACACTCTCCAGGGTGTTGTTTGACCCAAGTGTGTCGATTAATCTAATGAACCTATGGTCGTTAGCCTACTTGGAAATCAACGCTCAAAAGTTCTCAATTGACAAAATAATGTTAAGAGGATTTAACCAAAAGGATGAGAGAGCTCTAGGGTCAATAAAGTTATCAATGAGGATTGGTGACTTAGCAACAACTACAAAATTCCACATCATCGACTCAAAAACATTGTTCAATGCCTTACTTGGTCAGCATTGGATCCATTAATACAAGATAGTACCATCTTCTCTACACCAATGTATAAAGTACTATGAAGGAGGTAAAGAGCATTGCATCAAAGAAGATCTACAACCATTCTCAGTTCACGAAATCAGTATTCATGAAAATACAACTTATTACTCTCCCGAAGAAGATAGTTTTCTCACAAGGCCTCGTGAAAGAAAGAGTTAAAGATGTAAATGAATTACAAAAGTGGGACCTACCGGCTCCGATTTAATAGTCATTTGTCACCTCTTGGCAACAAGACGACAGGAACTCTTTTATCTGTTGCATTTGAGAACATGGCTGACGATGAGGGCAAGGAAGAGTTAACAAGACTATTGAACGGAGGGATCCAATCATCAACATCGACTTAGAGGACAGTTCTAAGGAAGAAAAGACAGAAAAGACTGCAATGACGGAAACCCAGAAGAAGCCTCAGTTAGAGATCTCTGGGGTTTAGATCTATCAATACTACTAGTCATATGCTTCATTTTAGATAAGTGGTCCCAATCCACAGCCAATTGGAACACATTTGCCTTCGACCAAACTCTCCAGGCAGCAAAGCTTCAAAAATACCAATATAAGGAATAAAACTACTTTTCTTAAACATTAACAAACATTAAGAAATTATGGAAGAAAGAAACACAACTGATGTTAGAAAACCAAATGCTTCTAAACTACCCACAGCAAGAGCAGCTAAAATCACAATAAGTGAAATCAAATGTAATGAGCAGTCGATTCTGTCATCAATCTTTATTATTAAATCACAATCAATCATATATACAACCCACAAGTCTTAAGAATTTAAAACTCGTCGCTAAACGAGAACTATAACTTAGCTGAAAGGGAAATTTTCCTTCTCTAAACAGCTTTTGAAACTAACACAATACAAACCCCTCTGAATCTGCCACTTGAATAAACTCACTGCGCAGTGACAATAAAATCCAGTCCAAATAATAGATGGATTTAGAATGATAAAGTACGAACCACTGATCGTTCTGCAGATAATCATAGATAAAATTTTGAATAGTTGAATGCTAAAGTTATGCTGCCATGACAGATTCCAGAGAAGAGAACCAAGAAACTCATCTTGGCGGTTTATTGAAGGAGAATTGAAGAATGGAACAATGGACAAGAAGCAGCAGGAAAGCTCGATGCAGAGTTCTTTGAATACAAATTCTGTGGCCTAGAGAATCAAGCAAGGAGTGGGAAAACAAAAGGAAAAGTATTGATAGCTTTCTTTTATCAGACTAGATTAGAAGAAGATTGATCCCTGGTCAATACAAGAATTTACCCGCTAAATAATATTGAATTGTGAATAAGCTTTAAAGAATGAGATGTGAGTTTAAGAGGATCCTTCTTGAATTCCAGAAGAGCTTGAAGGCTGCTCTACTGTGTCAGAAAAGGCAAACTTTGGTGGTAGCGTCATGAGTGGCCCATCTCCACTCTGCCTCATGCACGCCAAACCCAAAGCATAGCCCAATACTCGAGCAACAGGAACAGCTACAGCATTGCCAAGCTGGCGGTACCTGCAGGTTAATTAAAATTTATGACGAAATTAACACTAGCAGCAACATGTGGGACAAAAAGAAGAGCAATCGTGAATCTTGTTATGTGCCATGGCATAACTATAGAATGAAAGTTGTCCGCACGCAACAGAAACAAAACCTTTAAGGAATTCAAGAATTTCAGTTAGCAAATTGCATACCAAGTTATACCTTTTCAGCAAGAAAAATGCTTATGGGCAGTGAAAGTGCGACAGATCCAAAATTAAATAAAACAATGCAAGACATAGAATGATTTAAATTTGGGAAGCATTTATTCTGTCATGAGTAGATCAGAAATCATTACAAATGTCATAATCTGCAGAACTCAATTGTGGCTTATGTCACTATCTAACGCAAAGAATTAAATCCAGGTTTAATACAATGCTCATACCGATCGATGTATATCGAGCATATTTGGAAATCATTTATGATTTTTATGTGATATGTAGGTGTGGAAATCTGAGAAGATTTGGCTCTTTTCATATTTACCTCTCATGTGGGCCGGCCATCGCATCAAAATATTGGAGGATTTGATTGGGATATCTCAGGAAATCTTTGATTTAGTTTATTTCCTTCATATTTTATGCTTCTCTTTTTTATTTAAAATTATTTTCTTTCTTAAGATAAGTGAGATATGTTTAATGTCTAAAGTAGAAGGGATTGATTTCTCTATATAAATGTATCCTATTTGTGAATAATGAATGGAGCAATGTTTACTCCCCAGGTAATTTTATATGTTATCAAAGTCAAGTTCCCTGCCTTAGCTGTAAGACAACACCCTTCCTGCAATCGGATCTCCTTCCTGTCAGGTCGGATTTGCCCTCCATAGAGAGCTCTCATGGCAGGCTTCCTCTGTATTCCTCTGCCGCCGAAACTCCTTTCTTTCATCATTATTCTCGAGTGCAAACTTACCTCTGCCAAGTGGCATACTCCCCTGCTGCATTCCTCCACTGGAACTCTGCTCAGCGAGATACTCCCCTGCAGACCTCAGTTGGAATTCCAACCAGCACTTCCCGGCATGCCCTACTCTACAACCAATACTTCACCTGCTCTCCCGGTAGCCCGGCGAATCCGCTTCCTCCAACCAATAAACGCTCCTCCCTACCAGGAAACTCCTCTGTTTGGCCAGCATCTTCTTCCAGGATCGCATCTTCACTGAATCTCTATTAGAAGTCTTTCAATGTCTCTTCAGCACAAGAAGCAGCTATGTCTCTTCATGTTGTGTAGATCTTTTCCTGCTGCAGGCTCTCGGATGATTCTCTTCCCACATCCTTCCCGCAGCAGCAACGACGCTGTTCATCATGCCAACAGCAGCTCAGACGTTCCCTGTAGCTGAAATCTCAACCACCAATAGCGGCAACTTCGGCAGGCCCTTCGCCAGAGCATTTCCCTCTAGCAGGCTCTTCGCTAGAGCATTTCCCTCAGCCATCATTGCTGGAAAACTCCCTGCAACCCGCAAAAACTCCCTGCAGGCACTCAGTTCTTTACAGAGGGAACTCTTGCTGCAACAGGAACCCTCATGTTGCAGGCCCTCCGAAGAAATCCATCAACTGATCTATAGGCCCTCCACCGAAGCTCTTCCTTTTCTTCATAGCACCAGAATTCTACCTGCAAGATTTCCTCTATGAAATTACTATCAAAAGCTTCCTAGCAGCAAACCCTCCTCCACCGAAAACTATTCCCTGGATGCAGCCAAAACTTCCTCAGCCACATTTTTCATTGTAGGCCTGCTCGTACCTCTTCGCTAAAGCTAAAATTCTCCAAGTTGAACGCCCCTCCAAAATTTTCCTTGTAACCAATCTTCCTGCTGCAAGCCCTTCGCCGGAGCTTCTCCCTACAGTAGGCCCTCCGCCGGAGCTTCTCCCTATTGCAGACCCTTTCTCGGTTCTTACCTACAACTGTTTTTTTTTCTTTGCAGGCTGCACCCTGTATCTTTTCCTCTATGTTATCTACTTCCTTGTAGGCTCTGCAGCCTTGTCATTCCTACAACAGTCTTCCACCTACCTACAGAAACTACAGAAACTGTAGTCAAAGAGACCGAAATCAATTAGAAGTAACTTTAAATACTCTTGGGGTTAATAACCAAGTACGGGATGAAGACTTGAAGTTCTACTATGAAGATTAACTTTGAATTAGAGACCAAGGATTTTGTTCAGACGATTCCTGAATTTTAACTTTATCGCAAATAAAAAATCAATGGTGATAATTACCTCCAATGGTCTCAATTTATGTTTATGTACATTTGTGGTAGAAGAAAAATGAACATCTTGTGGGGGAAGGCACGAGTTTTGAGTTATGTTTATGTCTTAGCTACTCAACTCAATGTCCGCTGAAGTGGGAGAAAATTTTATGCTCTACAAAACTGTCAAAGAAATCTGCAATGAAATAAGCAAATTATGATCCAACACTGAAAACATTGCCGTGTTTTTTGAGTTCGAAATCAAGCTTCATGATCTACGTCAATAAGAACTTAATACTTCAATACCTTCACAAAATATTGGCTACAATTGGATATGTTCGAGACACATTTGGAAATGTTCACATGATACTGTGATGTTTAAATCCTTTATCAAGAAGAAGAGAACTATCAAATTTCTAGTAGGACTAACTTAGGAATTGGATGAGGTGAGGATTATGGAAACAAAGCCCCTTCCATCCACCCGTGAAGCCTTTGCAGAAGGAGAGAAGAGCAAAAAAAAGATGATGTTCACTGAAAATGGGGGTTGACCAAGTACTAAAAGCTCGATCCTATAAACTCATAATTCTTCCCATGACTCAAAGCATGGGAAAGATCGTCCCACATGTGACTATTAAAAGAAAATTGGGCATATCAAGGACAAATGTTGGAAACTTAACATTAAACCCGCATACTAGAATTCTGGACAGGGACGATCAAGAGAAAAAGACTAATACAACATTCAAACGGTTGGCTGAATAATTCACTAAGGAGCAATTTAAGTACTGAAAAAACTCCTTGAAAGTAATTTAAAGCCGCACACCAACCTCATGAGACAACAAGGTGGTGGAGTAGGAGAAGGTGATTGACAGTACTAAAATACACAAAAGCTCTTCTTTTCAACACTGTCTCAGAATTTCATACCAAGCTCAGTCCCTACAACATCTACAACCGAGCTTGACGGGGAGTGGAAATCTAAGAAGATGTGGTTCTTTCCGTATTTACCTCTCATGTGAGTTAGCCACCCCCTCCAAATCTTTGGATGAATTGATTGGAATATCTTAAAAAGCTTTTGATAGTTTAATCCTTTCCGATTTTATATTTTTCTATTTTTTATTCAGAATTATTTCCTTTCTTAATTTAGGTGAGATATGCTTGGTAAGTTTCTAAATATGGAGGGATTTATTTCTCTATATATGTGTAACCTTTTTGTGAATAATAAATGGAACAATTTTTCCTCGCACGTAATTCAACAGTAAGTATAGTATGTTCCATTGATATAGATGGCAGCATGCCAACACCTTGTTGATTCACATGAATTACTCAACATGAAAATGAACCTTAATTTAGAGTGAAAAAATTCTATCGATATCGGGCATGCCAACACCCCACTGATTGACATGATTTGCTCAACATGACAATGAATCTTAATTCAGAGCGAAAAAATTCTATTGATATCGGGTTAAGGACAACCACCAGATCAAAAACAATTACAGATGACCAGCATGGCTAGGTTTAACCATCATAAATACTTTAAACTGATGCACACAAATGTTTCATATCTAATGAAGTGTTGTGACATAGATCGTATAATGTTATTGTTTCATGATAGCGGGCTAATTGGCAAATGCTACATGATAGATAATTTATTCTACTATTCTTATCTGGTTCTATACATGAATTTATGATACTAATTTACTCCATATTCATGCCAACTCAGAAAAAGAAAACTTAAATGCCTCCTGTCCTACTTCATGAAAGAGTGACTTGACCAATTGTTTTACTATAGCTTGGCTTTTTTTTATAGATATTGCTTCAAGATCCGATCAAACACAAAAATGTGTTTCTATAAAGTTTCAAAGGGTCTGGTTCTAAAACACATTGATTGTACTTCTGCCATTAAATCGAGAAAATAATAATATGAATTTACTTTGGAATAAACTGGAAATAAATTTATCTTCCCTTTCAAAGTTTCGCATGAGCTTGTGCAATTGATTACCAGACAGTTCTCATGAAGACATTTCAAGTGTCTGGGACTCTAGTCATAAGTTAAACATTCAGTGAAGCTAGTTAATGGCAGCTTAAACAACATTTTTTAGGCATTAACTTATACATTAATAGCTTTCTGGTATTTGTAACAAAAAAGAAAATTTTCACAGATTTTTTTCAATTAATAAATGCGCAACTTCAGAAACTCAAATATATGTTTATTACATTCAACAGAAATCAAGATTTCATATTGTATGATGAAAATTTCTCCAGGACATGTTTCACAGAAGTTGGCATAATTTAATCAGAATTTTACCATAATATCATTTGCAATCAAATGAATAGTGAAAGGCATGGTTCTTAATAAATTGCCTAAATAATTTAATATGAACCTCATCACGAAAATGCATAAACCATTCATTCAAAGACAAAAGCAAGGTTGCCTAATCTTATTCTTGAGCAGATAGTTTTTAGATTCAACTTCATCCACTTTCAAACATCATTAATATCATACATTAAGCATGACCTTAGCACACAAATTCTCTAGTTATCTCAATGTTTAAGCATTTTAATGTAAATCTTTATGTAACCAAAATTTAATTTTGAATATTAGAACGATATAGTAGCTAATTATACTCCATATTACGACTATGTCCATTAATAATTAACACCCATCTTGCTTATTGTTCTCAAGTATTTGAGTTTTGTATTAGATTTATTTATCTTGTTGATACTCATAATTCACTATATTATAACAATTTTTTTACAAGAAAAGAAAAGAAAAAGATTGATGTTGAGTTAGAATCAGACTCAAAAATACAACCATACTTTGTTGTTTAGCTCCTGTACAATAAAGAAGTATCGAGGTGATTTATTAAATAAAGTTTAAGCTTTGTATAAGAATTTTGACATGTATTAATTACTATGGATGTTTCAATGAAAGCTTTAGATGCTTCAGCTTCATTTGATGGCAAAATTCTAATAGATCTGTGTAATTTGGAGTATTGTGTTGTACATTGTTCCGAGTGATTTTGAGTGATTGAATTTATCTCTCTATCTTGGTAAATAGGGAACTAAAATGGGTGTTGGGAATATATTCAATCAGCTGAATCACACTGGCCTCTATTTTGTCCCACGTCAAATTAGGAGAGGTTATGGGGCATGACAAAAGATTCCATAACAAACTATTCCAGACCTACGACACATTTTCAGTCCAATCACAATGAACAAACCAAGGTTAACCAGCTTGTGATGAAAGTGTTCGCAGCCAAGGGTTGTCTTATATATTCCTAAGTTTGCGTTCATATCTACAATATTATCTAGCTGGAAGGTTAACAATGCAATATTTTCGAGAACATTAGAAGATAGTGTTGAAAATATGAAAAAACAAATTTGAAATAACATTACCGCTCCCTAATTGTCCCGCAAAATCTATAATAATCCGGAAACCCTTGCAACCTTGCAGTCTCTCGAATAGTTAATAGTCTGTCTTGCTCAGGATGTAGAACAGCCTAGAAAAGAAGACAATTAAAAGTGATAGTAACTTAAGAAGGTTCTAATGAACTACTTTAACAGACGATGAGAAATTACCTGGAAATGGGTATCAGGAAAAGTCAGCACAGTTGATACCACTTCATCCCACCACAATCGAGCAAAAGATCTGCTTGAGGAAATGTTAACTGGCTAAGAAAATCAGCAGCAAAATATGAAAGGCGATTCAAAGACAAAAAGGAATAGAATTCTATAATAACCTTAGTGCCTTTGCGTTCCAGTAATTGATAGAATAATTTGGTACCTGAGAACAGTTACATGCCAATCATGGATTAGTAAATTAATGAGAATATAAAAATATATGTTGTTCCTCAATAATGTTAGGTGAGCATCCTATTAAATCACTTAATTATTTGTTAGATGTTATATTAGGAAATAATTTATTCACGTGAAAAGTTAAGAAGAGTAAATTATTTATTTCCTTAAATTATAAGTTATTTCCTTTCCTATTTTATGTTATTCTGTTTATCTCCAAATAATTAAAATGAATTGATTATTAGAGATAATGGGTGATATATCTTTCCTTTCATATTATTTCCTTTTTATTATCTTTCCAATTCTAAGATTCATGTAAAAGGTCATTTATATGCCTGTTTAATTCTACTTTATTCCGTATTATTCTGAATTTCAACATAGTATTAGAGCTAAATTCCCTACCCTAGTTGCTGGTCCTCCTTCCAGAATCGCTCGACTCCCTTCCTGTCATACTTTGTGCGGGGAGGAGCACTCGTCTTGATATTTAAAACAACGGTTCTTTCTTCTTCACCTTCTCTGCTCTTGTCAGCCCTAAAGGTGGCGTCATCACTACCTAGCCGCACGCGGCATCATGATGTTCATCGTCTCTACCGCAACCAACCAGATGCAAAATTTCAAAAAGGGGAAGTACGACACTGTTGCTTGTTTTCAAAGGCGGCAAATTCCTCCACAGAATCCGACGGTGCAAGCAACTACAGTTCGGCCCCTCACCAGCACACATTCTTCATTCCTTCCCTTCTCCTCCACGCAGTCCCTAACCCTATGTCCTACATTCTTCCTTCACAATTTTTCTTCCTTTCTTCCACAGGATTTTTGTGGTTTCTGCCCTAGAAGGGAATTGGGAGGAGAAATGCGGACGGCGAAAGCGATGGGATGGGCTACCAAGGCCGAAGCAATGTTGGCATTGGCGGAACCGATCATTGGGGTTGAATTACGGTGGGGGAACTAGATTAACGAATCAAATGAGTGGCCACGATGGTTATACTACACATTGTGCAGTTGTTATTGTTTTACCTCTCTCATTGCACTAGTACAAATTATTCGCATACAGCTCAGAGTTCCAGAATATGGCAAGACAACCCAAAAAATTTTCTTTGCGATGAAATTTATCAACAATGGATTGTGTTGTTCTCTTTGGATTTTACCAAAATGCTTTTATTCTCAAACCTAAAATTTCTATTTGGGTGTATATGCAAGTTAGTCCAAGGTCAACAAATTTAAAGGTCACGGAGATTACCAAGTAAGCAGGAATTTTGCTCTCTTATAACCCAAATCTTCGGCTGGCATTGGGGCCTTCTGTAACAAAGGCAAAGGAACAAATTTTGAGCATCTGGGACAAGGCTAATGCCATTAAAGTTGTTGACGTTGTGCTTAAATTCTTAACTAGTAAAGATGAAATGGCTTTGTTCTCTAGCGGCCAAACCTTGAAGCTTCGACTGATCACCCTTGGTGAGAAGGGTTGCAAGTATTACACTATGGATTTCCGAGGAGCAGGTATGTTTCTGCTAGTTATGGTGCAAATAAAGGTTATGGAGGAGTTTTTTTTAGACACACAGGTCAGTCTCCCAATGCTATAACAAGAAGTATCTTATTTGTGGAACTCCACTGTCAGCAGACCCTCCTTCGGAATAATACCGGTAGTAGGTCCTCCACCAAAATTCTTTTTACATCAGACCCTCCCCCAGAGCTTTTTCTTGCATTAGACCCCTCTCCAGAGATTTTTCCTGCCACAGGCCCTTCTTCGGGGCTTTTTCTGCAACAGGCCCTTCTCCAGAATCTTTTCCTGAACAGGGTTTCCTCTGAAACTTCTTCCTGCATCAAGCCCACATCCAGGATTTTTTCCTGTATCAGGCCCTTCTCTAGAACTTATCTGCCGCAGAACATCCTCCGGAGCTTTCCGTATAGGTCCTCCTCTGGAGCTTTTAACAATCCAGCTTTCTAATTTCTAGTTGTCCATCCTCTCTTATTTTCTTCACGTCCCTACTGCTGGAGGTGCAGTTTTTTACTAAAGGTACTTCCCGTTTTTTATTGCGCTTATTCCCTGTAGCAGTCTGACTTCCTAGTTTCCAACAGCCCAGCTTCCTTGATTTCCTACAGTTGTCTTGATTTCCAGTAATCTGACTTCTCTGAATTCCTGCAATTAGGAGTGTAAACGAACCAAACACGAACGATCAGAGCTTGTGTTCGTGTTCGATTCGTTTGAAATAAACTCATGTTCGAAATTGTTCGTGAAGTCACTGTTCGTGTTTGTTTCTTAACGAGCCGAACATGAGCTGTTCGCGAACGACG
>NW_018164533.1:30062-38874 GCF_001263595.1 Phalaenopsis equestris
ATATATATATATATATATATATATAATTATATTAAATTATTTTATATTTTGAATAATAGCGATTCTAACACGAACGAACGCATCACTGTTCGTGTTTGGTTCGTTTAACTAACTGAACGAAAAAAAATATTCACGTTCGTCTAGTTTACTTCTCGAACGAATCGAACACGAATTCATTGACGAATCGAACACGAACTGTTCTCGAACAACGAGCTTTTTTAACAGCCCTACCTGCAGCCTTACAATAGCAGTCCTCTCTTATCACTGCTCTGAATCCCAACTGATGATAGGTTCCTTGAGGAAGATACACAATATTTTCCTGCAGCTTTTTCTGAGGGTTGTCTACTTCCATGCAAAACTCTCCTGCACCATTACATGTAGAAACTTTCTGCTTACCTACAAACACCGCAGGAACTGCAGTCAAATAGAAATCAGTATTTTCCTATAGGTTGTCTACTTTCCTGCAAACTCCCTAACAATATTACCAGTAGAAGCCTTCTGTCTACCTACAGTACAGAAACTGCAATTAAAGACAATAGTTGTTGTCTAATTCCTGACAAACATACCTGCAACATTTTTTGTAGGAGCCTTCTGCCTACCTACAAACACTACAAGAACTGCAGTCAAAGACAACCGCAATACGAGATGAAGACTAAATGCTACTTCACGGGATTTCCTTCGTTCATTGTTTGATGTTTTCAAATCCAAATTGAACATGATTTTCAACCATGTTTCAAATTAAGGCAGAGTTTTAGAAGTTATAATAGAAAATGATTTATTCTCGTTAGAATTTATGAGGAATAAATTATTTTCTGAGATTAAGAGTTATTTTCTTTTTTATTTTATATTTATTTTCTTGGATTATGAGTTATTTCCTTTCTTATTTTAAATTTTCCCATTTTATGTTATTTCGTTTATCTCCAAATAATTAACATGAATTGATTATTGGAGATATTTGGTGATATATCTTTTCTTTTATATTATTTTTTTATTATCTTTACTATTATAGGATTCATGTAAATGTTTATCTATACCCCCTCCATTTCAATGAAAATAACTCAGTTTAATTATGTTTTATTCTGCAGTATTCTGAATGTCAACATTATCTACGGTGATATGGTAGCTATTCTCATTTTATCTTATTTCTTATTAGGGTTAGTTTAATAATTAGGTGACATATGAGTAAATAGGTGTTTTCCAATAAACACTCAAGCCTTGGATCAAATTGATTATTAGTTTTTTCAGAGTTTGATTTAAATTTTGTTCATTCGGAAGCCTTTTCCTACCCATGAGGTGGATTCCCGCTTATTTAGGAGGTAAAGGAACCATAGCAAGACCTTGCCAAATTTGATTTACCTACATTAGGAGGTAAGAGCGAAGGAAACTTATGAAGGTCTCGCCAAAGTTAATTTACCTACACTATTGCTAGTGACAAAGACCACCCTGTACCCCAAGTAAATAGAAAGTACGTTCCGTGTAGCTCAGGATCCGAATACAGCTTATACTCAGGTACTGGTATGTTCCTGGAAAGACTTCCGCAAGAAAATTGTTCTTATTGCAGCTAACGTCAGGCCAAAAACAGGTTTCCTGTTGATTTTACTCCCCCAAATCGTAACTTTGCATTTCCTTACTGAAAAGTTGAGGTTTCTTGTTACCTTGCATCCCCGGGCAAGAACGGGAGAAATAGCAGCCCGACGATAGCATCAACCCAGGGAAGCAACCTATAGCTAGCAAGTGCAACAAGAAAAATGCCAACAAGTTAAAAAATATTCTTTTAGGGAATCAGAACTGTGCTAACCCAGGTACTCTATGGTCCAATACTGAATAAAATTTTACATTCAAATTTTTTTGGAATTAATAATCTGAGTAAAGTTCTCATCATACCAAAAACATAACTCATTGCCTTGCTTCACCTCAATCTCTATTTCTGTAAGGCACTTGAGAGACGCTCCCAGTCGCGGCCCATTATTCATGTCCCGTGCAAACTTCCTCTAGATTTCCACTGTTTGAGCTTTTAATATTAGCGAGCAGTTCGACACGGCGCTCCTGCTAGCATTCTTCATTTGGTTCTTATTCTCCACCATCTCGGCAAGATCCATCATCTCTATCAATCATTACAATCTCAATAGTTAGAGTGCTGCCCATATGTCGGGCATGAAGTTCCCCTTCAATTCTACTTCAAAAATCGCTCTCAACTGTCCCAACAATAACTTGAATATCTCTCTATATTTCATGACAGTCTTCTTCTGATTCAAGGAATAGAATTGCTCGTGTAGCTCTCTTTCCTGAATGACTCAGAAACGCTTCAATAAACAATACTTAAATTCTTCCCACCAACGGATCGAATATCTAGCTTCCCTCCACTGAAACCATGCTAGGGCTTTCTACTCCAAACATACCTTGTTGACATAAGCTCCTCCTCAGTTAGCCCATTTATTGATATAACCAACCATGTGTTTCTTCTCCTTGAAGATCAGTATCTTCAACTTCCTAACCCTAGCATCATCAACACAACTCCCCCTCCCTCTGGTTTTTCCCCCATGTATTTAGCCTGAAACTCCCTCCTTCGATTATAATCATACCTCATTCTGTTTTCTCTCATTTATTATTCGTGCTCATCCAACCCCTAGCATAACCCCTCCATGTTTCGGCCCAACAACCTCCATCAGAAATCACTAATCTACCCCCCATCGGAGTCTCAGAGGGTAATTTGTGATGGTGGATGTTTTATTCCTCATGTTCTTCACATTTGATCTTTTATTCCTCACGATCAAGCTACATATTCTCCGTTCAACCTTTGATTAAGATTTGCAAATTAAGCTGTTAGAGGGGTCTTCAATTGTATCTCAATAAGTCACTTTATCATCTCCTCAGGAGGGTGCTTAGCTACACTATGGATTTAATTTAATAAGATTTAATAAATCCAGTGAATCTGGATTTATCAAATCCAAAAGGGTTAAATCCAGAAAAATGTTTGGTTTAATTAAGATTAAATCCCTTCGAAGTGTTCGGCAGATGAGAGAAAGAACAACACACGTGTTTTTTTTTCCTTGACTTAAATCCATTAAATTCACCTAATAATCAGATTTAATTGCAGGATTTACGTCAAAATAAAAAAAAAATGGATTTAATTTAACGGCGGGATTTAATCATTTTTCTCATGTTAACAAATTTAGGATAAAATTTAACGTAAATCATACTTAAAACTCCCTACCAAACACCTCCCAAGGCTCTCAAATTAGTCCTCCATTCGGCTCTACATAGAAGAAAATATTTCACGCAGCCATCCATTCAGATTTCCAAGAAAAAAACCTATTAGGTTTCCCAGCAGGCTCAAATCGCGACTGTATCGCGCCCTGTAAGCTGCGAACCCGAGGTTGCGCGGGAGAACCGTACGCCGTGATCCCGTGGTTGTTGCGAGACCCAGCTAGGTCGAATGGCTATCGTTTTCGTCGCCTCAAGCCCGTCCATTGCTTCCCGGCTAGGTCTACTCGCGATTGTTTCGCGCAGCTGAGACTACGCCGCGATTAGGAACGAGCCGAACGAGGTTGTCGAGAAGTATACCGTCGTTGATGAGAACAAATATACAGAGTCGAATAAAATCACATAAAATCACGCCTCCTGACAGAAAAAAAAAAAAAAAAAAACGTTTTAATACAAGTGAAAATATTTTTTCCGCGTTATTCTGCATTATTCAGATATTATTGTGATATTATTTATGTATTATTATGTTTTGAAAAAATTTCCGATGTTATAATAACACAATAACACATTTATATCACCACAATAACACCTGAATAATGTGAAATAACACGGGAGCCAGGTCGGATCAAAAAAATAATATTTTTTTCCCTATCAGCCCCACGTGGAAGTGATTCATTGGACTCCGAATGTATATCTACGTCTAAAGTCCGGACGTAATAATTTCTCCGTTGATGAAGACCTAATCGTTTGATCCTGTAGGTGATTTCCAAAAATCGATTGTTTTGATATCAATTTGATACAATCCAGCTTTAAATTAATCATGTTTTTCCAAAAAAATAAATAAAAATAAAAAATAAGGCAAACAAAAATTTTATTTTTCAAACATCAAATCAAAGCAGCATAATAACTCACACAAATATATATAAAAAAGCATCTATAAATCAAGGGTAGGTGATTTCCCTGGAATCTAATAATTTGAAAGATGGTAAATTTCTCCCAAATCGTAAATCTAATATACAAGATTCAATTCACGAATGAAGCTATCTCGAAATGCAATAAACTTATTTATATCCAACAATAATAATAAAATAAATTACTTTTGGGCATATAAAAGGTCAAATTGTCCTTCAACTAGGCTCTGACATAACATAATAGACATCATCAGATGGGTGCAAGGGAACATTAGGCGTGCAAAAAAAAAGAAGCAAAAACAGTTTTTTGAGGAGATGGATGGTGAGACCAAGAGGTTTGGAATGGTTAAAGAGAAAAAATGAATATTAGCCGTGAAGAAGAGTAGATGGAGGAGAAAAGACTAAAACTACAGATACAATGATATTATCTATGGCGCTAAAGTAGTAAATGTCTAATTACTCTTCAAAAACTAACTAACGAGGAGAAAAGAGAAATTAAATGACCAGAAACAAATCAAAACAGTGTTTTAAATTAATTCAATAATGTAGCATATACTGAAGATGAAGTTATAAGGACAAACTCTTACTAGTGGTCTCCCAGATGGAAGTAGTATTCGCTCCATGGATGGGTCAAGTCGTGCTTTTTTGTCAGCACCAATAATAACACCTGGAAGATCTTTGAAGTTTGCTCCCTAAAAAAAATGATATAATATTAATATTAACCCAGAGAACAAGTTTATTGTTCCAAATGCAACATAGAATGCACAGTTCTCCAAACCAACCTTTCTATGTGGAATTTGACACACGCGCAAGTAGTCATCCTCCCCCAACGGTAGAGGCCGATGGTCATATAGTATAGAACTAGTACTGGTTACTGATCCCGAATCCTCTGCATTTCATATCCAGTTTGAAATTACAAGAAACAATTGAAAAGCACAAAGTCTAGCATACAATTTGACTCGGTCCTACATATATAACGATATTACTTGTGGCGATCGAGCACAGAAATTTAAAAAGGAGAACAAGTGCAGCAGGATTCATTGATTGCACATCAAACTTGAAGCAAAATCTAGCATCATGTCCCTTTAAAGCACTTCGACTACCATGATGTATCAATTGATTGTCAATATAAAAAGACATAGATAGCACCAACAAACGAAAGTTTAATGGCCAAGGTTAGCAAGTCGAGAAAAACTTAAAAGAGACTTTTGGGAAGTTTTTAGGCATTTAAGTTTATCAATTTTAAAACTAGCCATTTTAGTCTCTTCTTTAAAACCTGATGGAAATTTGTTTAATGGTCAAGCCTACGAACTCAAGGAAAATTACAGATACATGATATGCTGGCGTTTTTAGGCATTTCATTTATCAATATTCAAAACTAGCTATAAAACCCATCTTTATTATCTGTGATTTGCGAAGGAGTTCATTAAAATCAGTATGATGAGATTGCTAAATTAAAATTTTATGAATTGTACAAAAATAAAGGAACCAATTAATCCTAGACCTTAGAACAACTATGTCGGGTATTCTACTGTATGAGAAAGAAGTATCAACACGAATCTAGAGGAGATCTAACAACACGAACATGACAAGACATGTTAAAGGAGGGTCCACCAATAGAAAAATCGGAGGCCCATGCTTTCGATCAGAAGCATCAAGGTCGAATTAATCAAGGTAGTCAAGCGGCCAGAACCCAAGCAATTCAACCGGTCGCCGCATATAGAGAAACCCAGGACATCCCCGCTATGAAATCAACTCGAAGGGAAAAACTAAGCACTCAGATTTTACAATTCTCTCGGAGGTATTTAGCAGCCTCCCTAAACATCATCAAGAGCTAGTGGGACGAATCTTAGTCATCCCCCAAGATCTTTTCGTCCAAGGACGATTACCTATCGAATTACGGTGATTCACCGTCTGTCTGATAGACTAGCGCCGTCCAACATACAGGATCTCCTTGTCAGGGATTGATGGTTGACGACTAGGCTTGATCAATCGATCTACACAGCTTAGCCGACCGAATCAAACTTGTCGACCTTTCGCCAGTAAAAGTCCAGCCAACGGACAACATCAAGCCTAGCCGACCGACAGTCTTACCAGACTAGGCCGACCAATAGACCTCTTTAGTTTACCAAATCAATAGTGTATTTCAAAGGGTTTATCAGTATAGCCAACTAAGCTTTAGAGCCACCAGGCTCTGGGCTTACATATGAAAAATAACTATAATAATCTGTACAACTTCCATTTAAACAGGGGCACATATGTATATCACACATGATACTCACATTCCTTATAAATAAAGGGTCAATTTATGAATAAAATGTTACGCACTTCCTCTAAATTACTTCAAAATTCTCTCTCTCTCTCTCTCCCTCTCTAAGGCAAAAGTCATTGATATAAAAGAAATGATACAAAAGTTTTAGTGAGTGGGTACAAAGAACCCACTTACAGAGATTACAACTTACTCAAAAGAAGACATAAACCACACAAAATCCCCAAAAATATATATAAAAAAAGAAAACAACTTCTAATCATGGTAGGCGTAGTCGGTGGATTTACCGTTTCCCCTTCCCTTGGACCTAGGTAGGGAGTTCAACAGAGATTACAACTTACTCAAAAGAAGACATAAACCGCACAAAATCCCCAAAAATATATAAAAAAAAAGAAAACAACTTCTATTCATGGTGGGTGTAGTCGGTGAATTTACTGCTTCCCCTTCCCTTGGATCTAGGTAGGGAGTCCAGCAACATACTGATATGTGGGCTTCCGTCCGAAACTATGAAACCGTCATTCTGAGAATTACTGAGATCTAGCATTTTTTTTTTCTTCTTCCTAGATTTGTAAACCTGCCAATTATCTGCTAGAGGTAGTCCCGTCTTAAAAATAGGCGGATCTTCGATGGAGAGCTCACCCTGGGGGATATGTTGATTTGACTCAGCCTGCAACACATCTTGATTATAACACTTCCAAAACTTGAGTACTCTCTTCTCTCGCAATAGGTTATTTCAAAACACTTCGGTTAGCATCTGCTACAACAAAATTTGTAGTATTTGTGATCGAGTAAGAACTGCCTCGACAACGATAGCGAAAGCTACTGATCTGGTATGTTGATCTGTAAACTGTTGATTTGACTCAGCCTGTAACACATCTTGATTCTAACACTTCCAGAACTTGAGTACTCTCTTCTCTCACAATAGATGGTTTCAAAACACTTCGGCTAGCATCTGCTACAACAAAATTTGTAGTATTTGTGATCGAGAAAGAATTGCCTCGACAACGATAGCGAAAGCTACTGATCTGGTTGGTGAGTAGTAGCCTTATGAGTCAGATTTTCATTTAACATTTTTGGAAGATTAATAGTGTCTGTTATATTTTCCTCCACAAGGATGATGTTGTTAGGACCTATTGATCTCAAATGTGGGTGAAGCCTGAAGCACTTGACAGGGCCCAAACAATTTACAGTGATTACAGTATTAGGGTCATTGTTAATCTCAAATGTGGGTGAAGCCTGAAGCACTTGACAGAGCCCTAACAATTTACAGTGATTACAGTATTAGGGTCCTTGTTATGCACTGTCAATACCCATTGTGGGCAGTACCAAACCATATTTCGTCCACATCAGAGAGTGTGATATCCCTTTCAATAAGAATTCTTGCAACCAAAGGCCTAGTTAGATTGAAGTTGGGTGTATCCAATTTCATAAGTCTCCCTAGTGCAACTCCAATAGAATAGATGACTTGGTGATTGAAGTAGTGCAACTCCAATAGAATAGATGACTTGGTGATTGAAGTAGTGCAACTTTAGGTCAGGTAGTTTAAACCAGATTAAAACTATAGATGGTTCTTAGCTAGGGTCAAATTCAGGAGACCACTTAAGCAGTTTCATATATTTCTCATCTATTTTCATAAACTTTTTGAAAAATATTTTAGCGTAGTCTTCCACTTTAGATAATTGTATCATCACATGTCTCCCATCAAAGAGGTCAACCTTCCAAAGTCTCAATAGTTTGATATCTTCAAAAGCCTTTCGAACGATACCCATTTTAAGATGTCCCGATTGGAATTTCCCAATGAGGGTGAATTTGCACTTGTCATCTAGGTTGGAAACTTCATCATCAGAGAATAATATAGAGCTAGTTTGTCACTCTTCCTACACGTCTTCTTGAAAAGGTTGCAGTCCTCCTGGCCTTTGAATGATTCATGATAAACTTGAAGGAAAACATTGATCCCACAAAGCCAACCATATCAACATAAGAAGCCTTCCCAAGGTTTAAAACTTAAACTGTCAGTGGTTGAGGAGGAACAAAAGCCATAGAGCTGAGTGTCGAACAACGGGTAGCTCCTGGGTTTAAGTCGTGTCTTCAACCAGAGCTCTTTGCTGCTCGATTCGCAGAGCAGGGATCAAGCGACACGTCATAGGAAGGATCACAACACTGTGCGTCCGCCGCTACCTTCTCACGTGAGACGATCCAGAAAAATGACTCGATCGAACGAATGATACCGAAGAATAAAACGAAGCGAACGAGTGAGGCTGGGGCATGACGACACGATCCCCCACCCTTCCTCTTCAAGCAGGATTCTACAAACCGGTGCGGCTTCCCGCATCGCCATGGAGTCGCGACAGGAGGAGTAAACCTTAGCAGAGGAACCCAATGCATTTTTTATATATATACTACTCATCATATATATATATATATATAT
>NW_018164533.1:39741-44738 GCF_001263595.1 Phalaenopsis equestris
AAATGTTGGGTTTCCCCCAACATAACAGTTATCAATAGCCCCCTTGATGTTTATAGTTCCCTAACATTTTGTCATTGTCTAACCTAATGGTTCCCAGAGTTTCGTCCCCGTATAAATATCAGAAGTCAGGACAACTACAACTCTTAGTTTACTAGCAAACACTTATGTGATAATTTATCCATAACATTACTCGTGACATTTCTTAAAGCAGCAAGCACTTATATGTGATAATCTATCCATAACATTACTCATGACATTTCTTAAAACATAATACCTGTAGCATAAATTCATAGTCATTTTATATTACATATATGAATCGTAAATGAATACATAACATAACATCACAGACATAATAAAAGAAGTTAACTTGCATTCATATATTTCAAGCAGGTATTCATCTACAGTACGCATGAATTTCTAATTTTATTCTTAACAAATGAAAAATCATATGAAAACCTATAGAATATTATTTTACTTAAATTAACACAAGATTATTTCATCTAACTTGATGGAGCAGCTGCACAAAGAGTGTCCACACGCTCATCTCGAGCTCGCCGCCTCATATAAACCTAGAAATCATAGACATCGCAGGATTTTATGAAATTCCAACTCAATTCGTGATTTAACCAAAAACATAACTTATTCGCCCAAAACATATCTCAAATGGGTTTCTCGGCATAAATTTGTTATTCTGAAATCACCTATTTTCTGTCCCCAACTCTTCCTAACAGCTTATTTTTCACTTCACCCTCGCTAATATCGTGCTAAAACCCACGCAGAAGCTTGCAAACCACTTTTGACGCTTCTAACACAAGATGGCGCATCTGACGGCTATCGAAAATGAGAAATGCATGAAAAAAGAGATAAATGCTAAAACGAAAGGGTGAGAAAGAAATGAAAGTCTACAACAGCGAGGAAGAGGGATTCACACTTTAAGAATTCTCCCCGAAGCTTCAAATCAAGGCCTGCGGCTTCCCTCATGTCGCTTGCTTTACTGTTTGCCCTTTGCTACAGTATGTGGGGCGATTCTCTGAGGTAATTCGTGAGATGCTCCAGAAGGCTAGACCGAACAGGAAGAGGGAGAATCTGAAGAGAGGAAAGGAAAGCGGAAGAGGGGAAGAAAAGCAAAGCACTGGAGCCCTATTCGACCAAATGCAGTAAATAAAATGTCGTGAGAGTTGGTTGGCTACAATAATGCGAGAATTAGGGTGGGATTAGGACTATGATTAAAAGATTAATTAGGTTAAATAGGCTACAATAATGCCAGAATTAGGGAGGGATTAGAACTATGATTAAAGGATTAATCAGGTTAAATAATCATATAACTTCTGAATTTCATATCTCAAAATCCATTCATAATTAATATTTAGAGCTTTATATGGAATTGATTGATTTCATGCATAGAATTTTATAAAATTATTTTGATAGAATTCTAGAGGATGTGAAATTTATGGTACTTTTAAAATTGATCGAGTTTTACCAGGTTTCTCGAAATTTGAGTGTAACATCTCTTCCTTATAAAAATTCCGTCCTCGAAATTTCTGATTCACTTGAATAGGAAGAGATATTTCAGTAGCATTTCTTCTTTTTACCATGTAGCTTCTTTTTCAGGCCTACACTTCCACTTTATTTTGACAAATGAAATATGTCTATTCCCCACCCTCTTAACATCAGTTTCTAAAATCTTCTCAAGCCCTTCATATATGTTAAATATTTCTGTACTTCAATTTTTTCATGTGTTGAAACCCATTTTCTCAACTGTCATGAATATTTGACACATCCGAGGTAATGCTAATTTGTAGGCAATTGGTCCAATCTTTTCTATAATTTCAAAAGGCCCAATGTTCTTGAGACTCAGCTTGCTTCCTTGACCAAAACTAGTTGTACTTACTTTTCAATGGTCTGACTTCTAAAAATACGAATCTCCAACTTCAAATTCTATTACTTTGTGCTTTGGGTCGTAATATTTATGTTGTCGATCCTAAGCACTTTTCAATCTATCTCTGATTAGTCTGATTTTCTTTGTAGCTTCATCAACTAAATCTGGACATAACATTTGACATTCACCTAATTCAACCCAACTCAATGAAATTCTGCATTTTCTGCCAAAAACTATTTCATAAGCCATTTTGATGCTGGAGTGATAGTTATTGTTGAGGTGAACTCTATCATTGAAATGTGATCTTCCCAACTACCTCCAAAGTTGAGAACACAAATCCTTAACAAATCTTTCACTACCGGAATTGTTCTTTCTAATTTTCTACCAGTTTGTGGATGAAATGCAATGTTAAAATACAATTACGTGCTCAAACATTGTTGAATGTCTTTCCACAACCTGGACTTGAATCTTCCATCTCTATCAAAAAAGATAACTTTTAGAATGCCATACAATCTGATAATTTCTTTTACATACAATCTAACTAATTTTTCCACTGAAATTGGCAAAAAATGAGTGAACTTTCTTAGCCTATCAATAATAACTCAAATATTGTCGTGACCCTGTCTGGATTGCGAAAATCTCATAACGAAATCCATAGCAATTTCTTCTCATTTTCATTCAGGTATCGTCAACAATTAGAGCAATCCGCTGAGTCTCTGATATTCAACTTTCACAATCTGACAAGTCTAACATTGAGGTCATATTCAACAACATCCTTCTTTATACCTGGTCACCATAATGCAAAGTTCAAATCATTGTACATTTTTGTACTGTATGGATGAGCTTTATAAAAACTTTCCCGTCTCAAATTAGAATTAGCAAGTATTCAAAACTACAATTTATTTATGATAATCTCATCTTCATCCAATGTCATGTCAGACATCTTTCCTGATTTAAATTGTTTTAGAAGTTTCAGATATCACTGCTAACTTTTTTGAGCTACTTTAACTCTATCAATTAACGTTTGTTGCACTGCCAACTGATATAAATACCCACTGTCTTTTGATCTTCTAACTTTCAACTGTAAGGCATCAATTTCTTTAATCAACTCGGCCTCTAAATGATAATACAACTTGCAATGCTAGTGTATTTATAGCTCAAAGCATCGACAACAACATTAGCTCGGCCAGAACAGTATTGTATATCCAGCTCATACTCTTTACTCAACTCTAACCATCTTCTTGCATCAAATTTAGTTCTTTTTGTATGAAAACGTACTTCGAACTTTGATGGTCAGTGAATACCTTGCATTTCACGCCATACAATTAATATCATCATATCTTGATAGCAATAACTACAATAGCTAACTCCAAGTCATGCGTCAGATAGTTCCTCTCATGTGGCATCAACTGTCTGGATGCATAAGCTATCACATTTCTATCCTTCATTAAAACACATCTAATGCTTTAGAATGACGCATCACTGTAAATCTGAACTCCTGTGTTTGATGTAAGAGCTAACACTGGAGCAGTGGTCACATGTTCCTTCAATTCTTGAAAAAGCTATGCTCACATTCTACAGTCCACTTAAAACAGACATCTTTTCTCATCAGCTTGGATAACGACATAGTTATTTGCAAAAAATCTTTTGGCAAACCACCTCTAATATCCTGCCAAACCGAGAAAACTGCGTACCACTGTAATATTCCTTGGAGTAGGCCATTCCATAATTACTTTCACCTTCTAACTCACACTCTATTCCTTGGGTGTGTGATTCAAGGACAAATCACAATCCAACATTTATCTTTGTAAAGTATGCAACAAAAAAAGAATGAAGGATGAAGTGACAATTCTTTAACTTTCAGCCATCAAATCCCTTCAATATATGTGAAGACCCTTGCATCAAATCGACAAAATCAAGCATGCACCTAAAGGTGCAATCAAGATAATACAGTAGAGCTTAGAACACACCTAAAAAGCTACAATCAAACTCAAGGAATCATACCACCTAATTCCAACCATTAGACAAGCATAACTCATAGTTCAAAGACACAATCCATCCTTCCAATACTCTTAAAAGAAAAATGGTCTAGGATGGATCTCAAAGGTAACATGTATCATTTCTTAATCAATCGAATGATAAACATAACCCTCAATCTAAAGAATTTTCATTCAACAAAATCTTGAAGACAAAAGTATCTACTCCATTCACCTTCCATCCCCACTAAAACACAAAACTACACTCCATCTTATGATTTATAAATACACCCCCGACCCCGCCACAAACCCTTTAATGGAAAGGTGAAATAAGTTTTAAAAGCTTGAAAATCATTTTAATTTTGTAAATTCCCATGAAAAACATTTGATTGTGCTCCCAATTCTAGTCATCAAGTTGAGCGTCAAAATATCTTTCTAGAAAAACAATCCTTAAAAGATTTGTTTTTTTCCTTGATTCTGTGTGTGCAATTAGTGACCGATTGTTTAGAACTACATACCATAAATACTACTAATTTTCAATTGTTTCATGCACGCTATAGATTTACATCATCTATGCGAAATTTTTCCTCTCGCATTGACCATAGTTAACTTGCAATCATCATAAAAAAAACTTAAAACTTACAATCTAAATTTCAATTGCATTAATGGCAAACCAACCCAATATGTGCATTAGGGTATCCACCTTCAACCTCGAGAAACCAATCAACAAATCAAGTATGGTGCAAACGAGCTCCACCACCCACCTTTTTTAGAAGGAGAAAAATATGAATGTTGATGGGCTTCGAAGATATTGTGCCTCATGAACTCACAATATGAGATCCCTCGTATCCTTCATGAGTTTTACCAATTGGGGTCATCTTAGCACAAACCCATTGGATCTTCTAGCTTCCCTCTCAACCCGATACATCTCAAAAATCAACATTTCAATAGCACTCAAATAGTGGCATCCAACATCAAGCTGAAACTCCACTGACACCTCACCTAGCAAGGATTTTCTCAACAACACTAGCTTGACTCATCTACTTTTATAGGCACGAAAATTTGCATTCCTAAAATTATAATGAGTTAACCTCTGCTGAGATTGACGGTGTTCCCCATGATCTCCTCAAGATGAATTGCAA
>NW_018164533.1:45860-74124 GCF_001263595.1 Phalaenopsis equestris
CTGCCCATCCCCACTTCAGCATCAAAGATTCCCCTTAACTTCTACAAATATCGACCTTTGGCGAAAGAGTAATTCTAAAACCTTTAAAATCATTTCATTTTTGTGATATTTATCTGTGTCAATCTTTCTTAAGCTCTAGATTTTTCTTACTGACAAGCATAGAAATGTCACCCCGAGGGAATCACATATAGGAACAAAAAATAAACATAAATATAGCAAAAAAAACTTAAATTTTTATAATAGGTATTAATGCGATATATTATAAAATCGTGAGCTAAAAATAGTGGAACGACATATAATCTGACAGTATATAAAATGTGCTAAGATGCCGCTAAAGAAAAGGATCCTCATCCAATACAGTATATAAAACAAAAAATATCATAAGAAAATGGTAATGAAAATAGAAACTAAGTTTTTTATAAATTTAAAAAGATAAAATGTTGATCTTGTGTGGTGAATCCAAGTCGACAACTAATTAGACTGCAATAAAGATAACAAAATAAAATTGCATATCCGCAATAACACTATCATCATTTAATAAATAACTAACCAAATCTCGGCCTACGAATAAATCTCTGAAAATCTGTTTGAGGATCCTTCATATATGGCATTTCCTCACGATCTTCAGTGTTGCTGACCTTCAAACCAACATACAAATTGATTACAACTGCATATAATATTATCAAGGAGGTTCAACTTTTTAGTGATTCAAAAGACATTCAAAGAAAGAAAAGTATTCCTTGGGGGGAAAAATTATTCTACCCATATTCCATACATATATCAAAATCAAATCATAGAAAACTTACTGGTGGAAGATCAGACAAAATATCCTCAAGAGCAAGTGCTTTTTCCAAAGTTCGTGGTTGGCCTTCATCATATCCAACAAGGTTACGCTGCATAGTAAGCATGTTCACATATCATGTTGTAGAAATAATTAAAAAAAATCCAGAGATAAATTATATGCAATAGTTGCAATTTGAAGTTAATGAAACAATAGTTTTTTGAAGAAACAAACTAAATTATTCTTTCAACTGGACAGATAGGAGTTGAGATTTTGAACTACTCTATAATCAAATCCAAAAAAAAAAAACATTTCATCAAATAAATGATAGAAATTTTTGCCAATTAAAAATTGCTTTCCTTTCATTTATGCGATATGAGACTATAATGTTAACTTTAATTATGAGAATAAATGAGACACGTTCAATTATACCTCAAATTCAACGGAAGAGCCATGCTTCAAAATGGTTTCGTGATTAGGAAGTGGGAACTGCGGCAATTTCTGTGCAAAGAATTAGACAATATAACTGGGATACTTAATGATAATAAAAATTTTACCTCATTAGGATGACAACCCCATAAAAAGACACGCAAGCGAAATTGGGGAAGACCATAGCAACTAGCAGCCATAATGCCTAATCTGGCTTGGTAATTCATCTCAATCAAACGACTTAAAGCATACCGCCCAAGTGTAGCCTTGGCAAACTTCAATATATCAACAACATTTTCCATCAAAACATATTTAGGCTTCAAAAATTGCACAGTATCCATGAAGACAACAATTTGGCGATTTCTTTCATCATCTAATGGCGCATCAGCATTTCTAAAACGATTCAATCCACTAATACCTTGACATGGTGGACCTCCACAAATAAAATCTACATCTCCCTGAACAGAAATATTCAGCGCTTCAAGAATGTATATATGAAACAGAAAGTCACGCTGATTTTGATCCTAAGTATTACTATTCACGAGATTCAATTTTCTGCAAAAAAACTAGCATTGAAATAGTACAAAATACTTACAGGGAGTGGCAGTAACTTTGACGAGATTCCTTCTCTTACAAAATCTTTAATTCGGTCTTTGCAGTTGCTGATTAAATGTAAATCTTAGAATAATAGTGTTAAAATTAAATAGAGATCTTAGTTATGCATTAATATACCTCAAATTTTCAAGTGGCTCCCACGTGTCTTCACTAGAATCATAACCCTTCCAGCGAACCTGGATGCAGCATGTTGAAAACTGTTATGTGGCCCCGAGCCTAAAATTTAGAAATCTGGGGAATTTCAGTAGGTTTGAAACCAAAGAAATTAAAAATATTGTAGAAGTATGATTTCCAAACACTATGTGGTCATAGATATAGTCTCTGAGATTGAGATTTGACACATTAAACTCTAGAAAAACAGCATCAAAGGCTAGTTCCTCCAATAGCTGATCTTTTCATCTACCTAAATGCTTAGGGTTGTGCAGTTGTGCAGCGTGCTGGTGGAATACATACCAGAAGTTTATCCATGTACCAACCTACCATAAAACCATGTATCCACCTAAAAACCAAAGGATTCAGTACTGTGCCAATAATCCTAATAGTTAATGAATAATTTGTAGGCTTCCAGTAGATCTGACAGCCAAAAGGAGACATTTTAAAATAAAAAATACATCATATCCTTAAGAACATCCCAAACAAATACATACTTGAATGTATACTTAACTGTTACATTCCTACTTAAATTATCTTTACATTTTGTCTTCTCAAACTAGCACAGCTCTTCAAACTACAAAATAGAAAGGATCCTCAGAAAAACATCCAATGCCGGAGGACAGAATCCCGCTCGCCAAATATATCTAAAACAAAATGTATAACTTTTCTTTTCCTTACTGGTTTTATGAATGCATTCTTTCAATCAAACTACAAAATAGAAAGGATCCTCAGAAAAACATTCAATGCCGGAGGACAGAATCCCGCTCGCCAATTATATCTAAAATAAAATGTATAACGTTTATTTTCCTTACTGGTCTTATGAATGCATTCTTTCACCGTCAAATCTTTTCTGTAGCCATCAGGTATCATGCTCTTCATTGTAACTTCGCTGCTATGATTGCCTGATACAGCAGGCTTGGAAACAGATAGAACATAGCATGAAAATGAAGGATGGAAATATGTAGGATGGTAGTGCAGCAGGTACTGTTGGTGTTATTAGATATCCTCAAGTCATGAAATGAGTGAGAAATGAACTTAAACTGAATAATTTCACTTAATAGCTTCTACTATGGGAGAAGGAAAAAACAATTTAAATAGTGTTTAAAAAAAAAAAAAAAGTGCAGCATAACATAAGATTAAAAAGCAGAAACATCATACCTTAAATTTCAATCCATGCTTTCCGGATTCTGTAGGGTCACCGTAACAGATATCCATAAGTTTCAACACTTCATATTCTTTGGAAGAGCTCTCATTGCATGTTTTGAGATGGGATTCATTCAATCTGGTGCTCATTGAATTCATCTTGCAACTTTTACCAGCACTACTAGCATATTGGCTGCAAAGGTTACTCCATTCCTTCAATAGCTCAAGAAAATCATCCACCTTCTCATTTCTAACCTATTCAAACAAGCATGTTTCCTAAGTTCTTATGTGAATATCGAATGAAAGCTCAACTTCTTTAGTACAAGGAAATAAAGCTTACCTGAACTTCTGGATGATTTAACTTTAGACTTTGGCATGCAGCTTCATCAAGATCAACCGACCATTTCTAATCAGAAAGCAATGGATGAACAACTAAAGGAAGCACAAAAACCAAAAACAGACAAAGGTGTACTGCAGATAAGGATCATTGAAACCAGACAAGATACTTGCCGTCACAAGCTTTATACCAGCAGCCTTAGCTCCGAGACAAAGACCAGTTGACATCCCCCCACAACCTGAATATAGATCCAATAGAGATAGCTCTGCCTTTGCTGAATTACTATTAATAATAGTTGGTTTCTTCAAAGTATTCATTTGAATACCACTGAAGCGATCAGCTTCTGAGCAACTAGAAGATAAATCACTCTTTTCACCCGACTCACCTGAATTTGTAAGGTAAATAACCACAATAAATGTAACAAGTATATAAAACCAACAACGTTTCAACTGGAACTTCAAAGATACAACGTGAAATAGAAAAGAATGAATAAGACCCCAGCAAATCCGTAGTAGAGCCTAGACCTCGACTCAGCAAAAAAGTCCTAACAAATTGACAGCATCTAGTCCACTGCATAGCTGGATAATTGCCACATCACTCAAGTCGGTATTGTGCAGCATGAGAAGCATAGGACATCATGCAGTTTTTGTGAATATCAGAATTCTAGGAATATGTAGCACAATATCCAAGATATAGGTGTAGTGAGAAGGAAGAAGGATTTTAAGTCATGCAACTTAGAAAAGATGAGAATCTGGTTATTTACCGTGCCCAACCTCGGACGCATTTTTGCAAAAGCTCCTAATAATGATAACATTCATACATGAGCTTCTAGGTCATGCACACCTTTTATGGCACTGTGGAAGACTATGAGTTTGTCATTGTGATGACTTGATTTCTAAGAACTTGTACATGTCTTTCTTGATGAAATGGAGATGTTACCAACTATTATTTTATTATTTTATTTTATTTTTTAGTTGTCACAAAAAAAATTTACAAAAAGTTTTTAAGAGATTTTACCAATTAAAGTATCCTTTTAAACAAATTTTACTTCTGTAAGAACTTGATGACAATCAAGCTTTCTTTGTATCATAGGAAAAACATATAATTGAGACAATTTCTATCATCATTTATTTATTATCATTTGACTAATAACTTTATTATTATTGAGTTTTTGAAAGTCCTATTTATTAGAACAGCTTCAACATCATGTGTTCCAATGGTGCAACAACATCTTTTGATTTCTCAATCCAAGATTTCACAATTATATTATACATACTTTAAATTAATTATATACTATCTTCAATAAAACAAAAATTTCTCCAAAAGATCGCCAACTACTCTTAATAGACCCGCTTCGTTGATACACAACACATGTATACACTAGTAAGATAGGCATTGACCTCACTTTTAGACCAGCTTCATATCAGGTTGTTTTGATGATCCAAATTAATTCTATATTCCAAAAAGCAAGTCCAAGTGTCTTTTATAATCATTCGGATTAGGAAGTTCCCAATCCCTAATAGCTCATTGAGCTGTAGTTGCAAGCCATCCTGTGATTTGGATTCATTAAATGTTTTAGGACATAAATCATTTCGCTCTAATAATTTATCCCCATGATGTTGCATGAATATTTATATACCTATATAAAATAGAGTATATCTGTGTATAGAAGTAAAATAAATCAAAACCAAAATAAAAAGCTAAACTCAAATTTAGTAAATCATTTAAAAGTTACACTATTTATTCTTCACCAAAGCTTGCAAAACACAAGACAAGGCATTTATTCCCATGTAAAACAAAACAGAAAAATACCTTATTCTCTTTTAAGTTTTAGTTAAGTGTTTAAAATGCATAAATGGAGCGTTATTTATGGGTAAACATTGTATTATTTTGTACTTTATAGTGTTTATTCTATGTTTTGTTCTAGACAATTAACAGGATAATGGGTTAAAGAGGAATGAACAAAATGCAAACAGCGCCAGGGTGCCAGAATGACAACATCACGGCATCTAACACCCACATATTAAAGGCAGACTCCTGAGAGATTAGCATCACAACGGTAGTTCAGATTATCACAGTGCCAAATATTTGGCATCGCAGTGCTGATGTTGCAGTGCTAAGCATTTAAAGAGGCCAAAAAGGAAGACAAACCCAAGAACAAAACATAGCAGCGCCAATTTTCAACGTGAAAGCACTATCATTCAGGAATGCAGCGCTGTCAAAGCAATGCCTCAGTGCTAATATCATGAAGAAATTGAAGTTAGAAAACCAAGAGTGCAGCGTGACATTTTAACACCGCAGTGCTACGGCCCAACAAAACAGTTTTCACTCTGTTTAAAAACAGGCCTCGGGAGAGTTGAGCGGCTAAGAAGTTTTTAGTTTAGACACTAGGGAGTAGATAGTGTCAGCATTTTTTTGTGGAAATAGTGTCACTGAAGTGGTGAGCAGTGTGAGTGAGTGTGAGAAGGTGAGTGTGGCTATGCAAGAGATAAGAAGCAAGAGTAGATTTAGTCTTCCAAGTTTAAATCAAGGTCTATCCTAGATAGTCTTGTATTGTATCTTAATGCTTTTGTAAATTTTATCATTGAAAATGTGTAGGAATTAAGTCCATATTTGTTGAACAAGTGTTTACCCTAAATTTTTATATATTTTGCATGTTGGTTTGGAATAATAATTAAAATTATGTTGCTCTGTTAACCTTAATCATGATTCAAGTACATTTTATCCGAGTTTATTTAAAACTTTAGTTAAGAAGTCTGGGGCAAAAATAGGGTTCGCGAAAGAAAGTGACTGGAGGTAGCAGGCAAGAGGAATGGGTTGGTCAAAGGCTTGGGGCAAAGCCAACCTTAGAGCTATCCTTGGAGATTTGAATTTACGTGTTCATATGGTAGAGAAAGAAACTGAGGCATGGATTCACTTTGGACTGTTGGGGTATAACTTTTAATGTGTTTTGAATTCTTTGGTGATATTCCAAGGGATTTGGAGGCTAAAGAATGGAGAGAAAAACATAGCCAAGGTGACCTAGTTTAAACTGATTTAACTAATCTGAGAATATTGAATCAATGAAAGCGCTTAAAGGTGTATGTTCAAGTTGAAAAGTCCTTGGAATACAAAGAAAATATGCATAAGTCAAATTGAGAGTAGTTGGTTAGATCTAAGAGGCTTAAAGGGTTGATAGAGGAGAACCAAAACTAGATCAAGGGAATATCTATTTTGGCTAACAACAACAAGATTAAAGAGGAAATGCTTTAAGAAGATACCCAAAAGATGGTACAAATGTTAGAAAATATAGAACAGAGATTAAAAGATAGAGGAAAAAATTCTAGGCCTTCCATTGAGAACAAAAATAAATGCAACGGCCATCATGCTGTCAACCCTGGAGATTACGCTCTTTAATTTTTTTCAAAAAGCCAAAAATATCATTTTCATTCATCCAGCAAATATTATTAGATTACATCATATTCTTAAGCTCATAAAAAAAAGACCTACAAACATATGAAAAAAAAAGGGCTTAGAAAGCAAATAAAAAGTTGGAATGGAACCACTCCAAAATACTCTCCATGCAATGGTGGCAGACCTCTCTCTTTCCAAAGCTACTATAATGATAATTTAAAACATGATGATTGCAATTAAAATCCTTCAATGTGACGGGAATGATTGAAAGTTTGAAAATTCAAAATTTTAAATTTAAAACTTTAAACATTATTACCATGTTAATTGTTTCAGATCAAGATTCTTTTTATCATACATGATTGATAATGCTTCCTTCACCCTTCATTTGAGCATTTGATCTTGATCTTGTGATGGGGCCATCATAGCCCTTAGTTTCACCTTAGCTTCTTAATGTTGACGAAATGATGAGATCATCATAATGATCTGCTAGATGTTTTGCATTTTTATTAAAACTACTGAAAATTTAAGAAATCTAAAATTAATTATAGGATAATTGCTTTATAAGAAATGAACGGATCATCCCTCCCTGGACTAATGATTTTAAAATAGATAAATATTACTCCCTTAGTATTTATGTGGAAACATAGCCGTATTTACATTGCCTATACCATTTCACAAAGATAAGCCATAAATCAGTAGGAGCATAGCAGATTCACATTCATGAATGGTTTAAAAACCCCAACATAAATCAATAAGAGCATAACAAATTCACATTCATAAGATTTTATGAAAAAGCCAACATATATACAGAATCTCTCACCTAACACAAACATTAGATACATGACATGGTGTATCCATGTTCCATTGACAGTCGACTTGTTATAAGCACGATTAGGTGGAGATTTACTATATTCAAGAATATTTAGTGACACTACTATTCCATTTGAAATTGTAAGACTAGTTTTTAAGTAATTTGATTTTAATAATCAAAATTTCCATTCTCTTTTCTTGAAAGCATATCTCCCATAGTGTGGAAATAAGTAATCCTTATGCTCCTTAGCTAAAAAAGCTGAGTCCAATAACCCGAGATAATGGATAAAATAGTGCTTCCTTCTCCCTCGTGGATTTCCTGCATGTACCAATACCCTTTTTGAGCCCATTCATCCTTTGTTTTATTTTAAAATTTGCTCCATATTAGAAAAAAAAAAAACACAATAAATAAAATTGAAACAGACATAACTCCTTATTAGAGAGTCAATGGAATGGAATGAAATAATCAAAACTTTTGTTCCTCTGAGAACTCTCAACCTCAAAATAAAATTAAAAAAAAATATTTTTTGAATCATAAATTTAACTTGGGAGAAATCTGTACGAAACATAAATTTTGATTTATGGTTCACAGACCCTTCAGAGTTTGTGTTATTGTTGGTTAATATTTGATAAACATCTTGACCTCCATTCGGAACATTTCTTTATCATGTCCTTATCAAATATCCTTCAAAACCATAAATACAAAAATTCCTCTCAACAATTGGTAAGACTTGGAGTTGGGAGGAAATCTGAGATGTAAAAAAACAGAGGAGAGCGATAAGATGGATAATACCATAAAAGATGAGATTTTATCTAAAAGGATCGATCATTATAAGCTATTTTGTACTTATTTATTAAGAAAATCATAGGAATAACTGTTAAAAAAATATTCCTTAATATAAGCTAACAAAGTTGAAAAAAAAAATCTTCTTATAGATAGCTTATGGACCTTATCAAAAGGTCGACATCAATTCTTCAAAGATATGAAAAATTCACCTTAAAAGAATTATGTTGAAGGTACTCATCAAGCAATGAGGAGAAATGGAATGAAGTCCATTATGTAACCTATGAATCATCAAATAGTAAACGGTGTCCCTAAAGAACCCAATTTAACTTCATCATATGGAATTTATTCAGCATACGATAAAACTGGAGCAGGTGTAATAATGAAAAATTGCAGCTACCAAAGAAGCAAAAAAATAAAAATAAAAAAAAAACATGTATAGAGATAACTGTATGAAACTTTAAAAATTGCCTTTACATATGATAGCCAATATTCAAATTAAAGATCAAAACTAATGTTCAGGTTAGCACCAAATCAATGACATGTATTTGACGCTAACTTTCTACAGTATTTATGTGGACCATAGGCTCGAGCATTTAACTTATTAACTGCATTACATAGACAACATTTTGGAGAATGGGTAATAACAAATAATCAGCTGTCATATTTCCAATAATATATGTGTAACACATAATAGAGTCATAATTTTCATTGCATAGAAATCTAATTTCTTGTAAGCAATTATATTGTCCACATGTTTATAGAAAGCATAAACAGGAAATAATACATGTAAGTATACTAAAATACTGCCTAAAAAATTTCAAGGAATTTTTCCAAGAATGATCACTTCAAATGGATGGAAGGATGAAAAACACTTCTGTCCAAAATAAAGTTATCAAAGACTCAAATGGAAAATGGCAGATGAAATGTTAAGATGATTGAAGAACTTGAATATTGCAAGTTAATGCCAATTTGGGGCAGCTTTACGGTACCAAGCCACGCAAATGGTCGTTTCGAGTGGCATTGTAGCGGCATTTTATGCACCACATTTTGCTAAAAGCATCAACGCAGAATAGCGACTGTGGCCCGCATTTTGGTAATGGGCGGTAATGGGAAACTACTCTAAACTCCTTCGTTTTCGAGTGTTCTTTGTGCCCTAGCTCTCATTCACTTTCATTGTTTGTGCCCTAACTCTCATTTTCGAGCCAATGTTTGTGTGTGAAGCTGAAGAGAAGGTGATTAAATGTGAATTTCTTTGCGTAAAAGGGAGGTACCCTCTACTTTATTCAATTTTTGGGGTCATAATCATTATTTCATTTTTTATCAGATTCAACCTTCCTCTATTGATTTTTCTATGCATTTGCTCCATCTCAAACTAATTTTAACTCTGTTGAAGTTGTTTATATGTGGGTTTGTTCTATTGTCGTATCTGTGAAATATGCTTTTGATTGGCGTCCTCCTATATAAATCTCTGTGGGTTTTATTTTGTTCCAGAATTTTTATCTATATTATTAGAGGCTCAATTTATTTTTGAACCTCCAATATGATTCAAAGATTTTCATGGAATCATGAGAAGCTTGTAATGTTAGGAATGGAAATTATGATTTTGCAAGGCTTGTTGGTTCTTTTCAATTATTTAGTAGATGTTGCTACTAGATTGAGTTATTAGAGCTTGTGGTGTTAGCTCTCATCCTACTATATTGACAACTATAGGCCTAGGATTCTTTCTATGTGGACCTTGCTTAAATTATTTAAATGGGGATGGAATCATGTTAGTTCCTACATGATGGAAATTACGATCATTGTCTTCACCTTCTTGAACTTCATTAATGTTGCAATTTTTTTGTTGGATTAGAAGATTTATCATTTTTTTGTTGGCTTATGAGAAGCTATTCGGACAAGTTTAGCTGATGTCAAGTATACTGCCTACAAAGAGTTGGTGGATCAAGCTATAAATGCAGAGTTAGAGTTGACTGTTTGTGAAGAAAAGATTGCCGCAAAAGAAAAGGATACCGACATTTCAGCACAATTAGGACCGCGGAAGAAGCCTTGTGGATATAAATAGAAGAGAACTTCTAATTGACTGCCTCATTGCGCGAAGAGACACACTCAACCTTGTAACATAACCATTAGCAAGTGCTACATTGTGGGAGCTACCTCTTGAATCTAAAGAGGGAAAAACCGTGAAGCCATTAAGCCAAAGTGAACAATACCTTGATGTTCAGGTTGTACAAGGTAGAAAGCCTAAAAATAAGATCGTGGTTGCCTTTAACTAACTAATTTTGAGTTTGTAAATTTCGCAAAAGCATATTGGCATAAAGGCCATCCAGAAGAACCCCTAAGATCATATGAATGATAGCCCAAACTCTCACCCATCAAAGTATTATCCACTTTTATCTAATAGCCTCAAGGTTTTGCCCCGTTATTGTAACTTCCCAGGAGATCATCCACCTAGCAGAAATGCTCTCATGCAAGTACGCTTAACTTTGGAGTTTCTATAAGAATTTCACCATTACACCGAAAGAGCAAAATCGTCAGGCTATTAAGTCAAAGTGAACAATACCTTAATAGGTGAAAGTTCGAGCTGTTGCAAATGGTATGACAATTAGCTTCCATCTTTTGGCTGGTGAATTGCTTTGATACCATTTGTGAAAGCCCAAACTCTCACCAAGGCTTCTTCTAGTTTGGCCAAATTGCCTCGTTGATGTCACTTCCCAGGAGGTCACCTATCCTAGGAGTGCTCCCATGCGAGCATGCTTAACACTAGATTTTCTAATAAAATTTCACCTTTACACCAAAAAACACCTCAATGTTTAAGAGTTCGGCTTTATTTTACCTAAGGATTTCACAATACCACCACTTAAGTAACTGGCTTATACCCAAAATCATCCACATGGCAAATAAGACTCTAGAGGTAACCCCCACCATTTAACACTTTATCCTATCAGGGGTTCGAGAGATGGCTCTCATGGCATAACACCTTGTTCTTAATGACACGTAGTTTTATCTTCCTATTGGTTTAATGCTCTTATACCATTTGTTACAACCCAAACTCTCACCCATCAAGGTTTGTCTGCTTTGGCCTGATAGCATCATGATTTTGCCCTATTGGTGCAACGGTAAAATTACAATAGAAACTACAAAGTTAAGAATGATCGCATGGGAGAATTCTTGGGATGGTTGACCTGATAAGTTACACAAACAAGGTAAAACTGTGAGGCTATCAAGCCAAAGTGGGCAATACCCATCAAGCCAAAGCGAACAATATTTTAATGAGTGAGAGTCGAAGCTGTCACACATATGACCTTAGGGGTTCTTCTGGAGGGGAAATATTTGCGTACGTATTACGCACCCAGAGCTGCGTGCGTAATAACCCCGCAATAACCTCCGCTTTACGGTTATTAGGAGGTTATTGGGATGTTATTGAGATATTAATTACAATAACCTATAACTATAATAACCTTCCAATAACCCTTATGGGTTCCATTTAGATGTTATTCATAGATTATTATGGGATAACTCTATAGTGTTTTCAGTGTCAGAATATGTTTCTCTTGTAGCCTATCACTTTAGTGGTCATTGAGTTGACTAGCCAGACAAAACCATATGATCTCAATTGTTCCATTTATGGTGATTGGGGCCAGTTATCTCAGGAACTGTCTTCTTCCATGAGATATTTCTCTTTCCATTTACCAAAAATGTACATAAACTTTGTCAAGTGTTGAAATATTGGGTGAGATTTAGCTCTCTGACGAAGGTCATAAATAATGGTTTCGATTTCAAACAACTCTACAATGTTTTCAGTCTCGGAGTATGTTTCTCTTGCAACCTCTCACTTCAGTGGTCATTGAGTTGACTGGCCAAGACATAACCATATGATCTTAATTCTTCCATGTGTGGTGATTCGGGCCAGTTATCTCAGGAACTGTCTTATTTCGTGAGATATTCCTCTTTCCATTTACCACAAATGTACATAAACATAAATTGAAATCATTGAATGCAGTTATGACCATTGAATTTATGATTTATTATAAAGTTAGAGAGAAGGGCATACAAGAAAGAACCTAAAAGGGAGAAATCTAACTGCCTGATGAACAGACGAGAGCCTATAGGGACGGTATACTTGCGGCTGTAGAAAAGAATTTTCAGCTAAAGAAGTTTTGGCAAAGGATTTTTCGTAGGAGGAATTCCAGCAGAGAAGTTTATAGCTGCAAGAGTTCTGGAAGAGGACCTTCCGAAGAAGAGGGCTAAGGTAAGATCTAAAGCTCGGATACTATGTAGAAAACAGGTTTGAAGAGGAATAATTCTCTTGATCCTTATTATTCACATGTAGGGTGTATATTAGAAGGGATTATTTGTCCTATATATATATATATATATGGGAAAAATGATTTTTATTTTAGAAACAGTTGATGCACAACTAAACAAATCAAACAAACACAATTTCATCAATAGCATCTATGCCACAGCAGCTTCTTCTACTAGAAGCAGTAAAACAGTTTCTTCATATAGTTTCAGCTGCCCCAAACATGCCCTTACTAGAAGATAGAAAGCTTTTCAATTATCCAACTGTTATTAAACTGTTATGTCGGGTTAGCATTGGCTTTGTGCTTTTGAGAGGAGAGATGAACAAAATGAAAGACGAAGAGTAGTCAAAGAGGACAAGAAGCGAGCAGAGGGGAGACGAGAGAGCATTTGAGGGCTACTTAAAAGAAGGAGATGATTTCTTTGTTCAAAACCAAAGGGCCAGTGAGAGAGAAGGAGATGGAGAGAGACCAGGAGAGGCAACTGCAAGTGGTAGGCTTAAGGCTCGAACCAAACAGTCCAGAGTGTTCATCCAAACGAGCAGAATAACCAATCTAACGAAGGAAAAAGAAAAAGCGTGCGACGTTGGCGAGAAGGCGATGCATTGTGCGGAACAGTGCAAGATCGAGCAGATCATAGCAAGAGATAGGGCGATGACGACCAGCTGAGCAGGACAGCTAGCAGGGCCTGTGTTGATTAGGAACAAAGGAGCAACCAAGTTCGAGTGAGCATCAAGTGTCGGGCACACGACTGTGTGAGAAGCCGAGAATGAGCACGGCAAGAGGAAGAGCGATAATAGGATTTGGCAACGTTAAAAATTTTAAATTTAATTTGAATATGGATAATTGATATTTTGAATATGATTTAAGAATTAATAAAGTTGGGTTAAAAATTTTAATCAATAAAAAACATATCTTGTTAAGATAAATTTGAATAAGATAAATTATAATTCCATGACAATTAAATCGTAAAAATACGACAAATAAGAGTGTTAGAATTATGATGTAATACATAGATCAATTAATCTGATTTATATAGATATATAGTGTGAGATTTAATATTAAATTTAATAAAATTTTATTAGTATAATATAAAAATTTATAAATTTATAATAATACTATTTGAAGAAATAGATTAGAAGATTTAAAATGCCATTGTTGTTATAAAAGTTAATTATAAATGTTTCAATTATGAATAAAGATAAATTATTTAAATTAACAAGAATACTTTACACGTGATTATATGTATTCTATTGTAGAAGAAGTTGTTGAACTTAAAAGAAAGAAAATCATTTGAGAGAGAGATAAGTACCTTAAATTATGGTCATAAGAACATAATTATTCTAGACACTTGCATTAAAATGACATTTATTTAGATTTAATATTACTTGATCATACATAAATGAATGTCACAAATTTGAATACTTCATACTTTTTTATTTTGATTATAATGGAAAAATATGGAATGATATATGTAATGTCAATAAAATAATTTATATGGTATGTATTTACATGTTAAGTATGATGGAATTCAACCCCTTGTGATACTAAGAATGCTAAGATACCCATGTATATAGACTGATAATATTGATATTAATGTACCTTAATTGACATAATTTTAAAGAGTATTATTATAGCAAATGTAAATATTATAAATATAAATAAGTTGTATTGTACCACCTACAATTTATTAAAAATCATAATTTAATAATAAGACGTCAATTGTTTTTATATTTATTCAATATATTTAATTAGAATATATATTATTTCTCTTCAGTTAAGTACACCAAAAAACGACATGTATTAATATTAAAACAATCTAACAGTCCAAATAAAAAAAAAAAAGATAGTTGACGAAAATGTGCCAAAAACAAATTAAGACTATAAAAAGTCATCATAAAAACATTTAACTCTTCTATTAAAGAAGCACATTAATAAAAAAGACTATAAAGACATGTTACTCATTTATTAAACCTGAGACTATAAAAAGACGAAATAAAGAAATGTAACTCCCCCTATTAAAGTGAAGAATATAAAAAACACTACAAAAATCAGTAACTCCCCTATTTAAGGGGGCATTAATAAATAATAATAATATGTAACTCCCTCCTTAAAGTAGAACCAAGCATGTAATTTTAGATTTGTCCCTCATTCACCTATGAATAAGGAGCTCATTGCACGTAAAAAAGGGGCTCTTCTCATGTATCGAGGAGGTAAAAAAAACCTCCCCTCTGCGCGGGCAAACAAAAAACTTTCATTGAAGCGAGCAAACAAAAAACTCCCCTCCGGTGTAAGCAAAAAAAAAAAAAAAAAAAAAAACTACCCTTTTGGGATGAGCAAACACAAAACTTACCTTCGGGAAGAAAAAAAACTCCTCCCGAAGCGAAAAAAAGGCAACCCTCTGAGATGAGCAAACAAAAGACCCCTTTGGAGTGAGCAAACAAAAAATTCTCATTCGGATTCTCCGGAGCAACCAAAAAAAAATAACTCCCTTCCAGGATGGGGAAACAAAAAACTACCCTCTGAGGGAAAAAAAAAAAACCCGCCTCCCGCGGCAAGTAAACAAAAAACACTCATCCAAGAAGGGGGAAAAAAAAGAAAATTCCCCTCTGGGGTGAGCAAGCAAAAAACTCATCCCGCGAGTAAACAAAAAGCTCCCCTCCAAAGCAAGCAAACAAAGACTCCCCACCTGGGCGAGTAAACGAAAAACATCAAGGTAAGCGAGCAATCGACGGTCCGATCTAGCAAATAGAAAGAGTGAAAACTAAGACTCGAGCTAGAGGATGTCACACTGAAGGTTGATTTCCCCAAGAGTCGGGTCATCAGTCAACACAGGCAACCAAGTCAACGCAAGTGAATACCTCAACTCAAAACCAACCAAAGAGTCGATTCAGAGAAAATGCTTTTTATCCAACGAGATAGTGCAAAAGATGTTAGAACAAAGCACAAAGAGCTCCTAAACAGAGAGCATCATCAGTAATTCATATAATCATGTTTTTTGCTTTAAAAATTTCCTTGTCCTAATCACAGTTGTCACTATCAATGAGCAAAAAATTCGAGGAACTAAATATGTACACCCAAAAAATAGTCAGCATAAATCTCGAGACAATCTAACGATTCAGATAAAAAAATAGATGATTAAAAATGTGTCAAAAATCAGTTATTACTATAAAAAGGCATTATAAAGACCTGTAGATTTCTTATTAAAGTGGATCACTAATAAAAAAATCATAAAGATCACTAACACCCCTATAAAGCTGGGACTATAAAAAGGTGATATATAGATCTATAACTTTCCTATTAAAACAGAGATTATAAAAAGGCAACATAAAAACCTGTAAATTTTCTATTAAAGCGGGGCCTTAAAAAAAATAACTTGTAACTCCCCCATTAAAGTAGGGGCAAGCATGTATTTTTAAACTCGGTCCATTTTTCTCCAATATATGTAAAAAAAGGTTCTTCTCTTGATGTTTTTCATGTAGAAAGAACTTTTTACCCTTCTCAATGAAACCTCTATTTTTTATATATAAAAGGAGTCAAAGAGCACGAGAACATCTCAGTTTGCCCCTATTAGGCAAGTCTATGTGAGTCATTTTACTTATTTCGCTTTCTCTCTCTTTTTTTTTCACCCTCAAAGTCCTTACCGCTCTGATCCTTGGTGATATCGGAGGAAAAAGACACACCACCACAGAAAAATCACAATTATTATTATTGAATTTGAAAGGATACAAACGAGACTCTTGCGACATGAAATCACAAAAACAAACAACACAAGCATAAAAACACAACACAAACTCCAATAAATGTGATGGTAGCAAGTGGGGATGTTGGCGACAGTAAGGGGAGGGAACGAGGGTCGGGTAAGGAAACAGAGGAAGGGGCAGAGAGCTTGACTATAGAGAAAGCAGAGCAGCAAGTAGATGACCACTAGAAGGGGTAGGGGTTGACTGGTGGGATATTGGAGTTGAGTTGGAGGGGAATAACAAGCTAGCAGCCTGTGGGAAAGTGTGGAGAAGGGTTGGCAGCTCACTGAAGGTGAGTCGGAGGGAGGGCAACAAACCGGCGACTGCTACACTACGTGGGAGAGGGGACTATGGATAGCTAAATGTCTCGTTGGGGTAGAGCTACAGCCAAATTACCACCCGGAGCCTTGAAGACAGCCAAAACTTCAGACGAGTTACAACCGGAGCACCTTCTCACCGTCTGATACAACCCCCAAAGGGAAAAAACGCCTCAAAAGCAGTAGCTAAAATCAACAATCATTCAAAAACCTTTCTTCCAACCTCAAAAAAAATAAGACCTATATAAAGAGAGGATTAGTATATAAAATAGATAAAAAGTAGAATAAAAAAGAAATAAAATAGGCAAGGAGAGAAATAAGAAAGATGTAGAGAAGGAAAAAAATTATAATGGAAAAGCATCAGAAAAAGAAATGAAATGAATTAAATAGGAAAGAAAGACTGCGGTTACTGTAGCTGCTACAGTACCGTGAGCGGTAAGTTCCTGCGTTAATTTCTCGGGGTTGGGGCACTTCAACTTCATTCGTCGAAGCTTTTTGAGCAAAAAAATTTTGGTAGGGGGTGGCTCGGGTGAGGACGGATGCTAGGAAACCTTATGATAGGACTAGAGTTGGGCTAGCTCTGATACCAAATGATACCGAAGTTAGCCCAAACCTCAACGAGAAAAGCAAACATTATTACTAAATTGTGAATTATTACACCAAGACTCATCAAAAACCAGAAATAAATGACCACAACACCCAAAATGTCAAAAGACAATAAACGACACTGTAAAATAAGAAAGAAAATAACACAAAACACAAAGACAACTCCCTCTAGGGCGAGCGACAGGTCCAACAGTGGAGAAAGGTGGTGTTGGTGGTGTTGGAAGGAGGTTGTCAGCTAAGGCACCAGTTAGGAAGCCTACTGGCTGGTGACTGGAAGCAGAACAAAAAGGAGATGATTGGTGACTGATGATTGAAGCAAGAGGACAGCTGTTGGACGATTGTTGGAAGTGGCAGCTTGGAAGGCGGTTGAAGGTCTAGACGGCAGAAGGACAACTGTGGGAAGCATCAAACAACAACAGGGAAGCTAAGGACATGGTTGGAGGTAGTAAGATAGATGTTGGAAGCGTCGAATAGCAGCAGAGAAGGTGTCGATGCGGCTGGTGGCTGCAGGACAGTTGCAGGAAGCGTCGAACAACACCAAAGATTGAAAATGACAGCAAGGTCGAGTGGTTTACGGTTGTTGGAAGCAGGGTTATAGCGGATTGTGGAAAGATAAAAATCTTGTCGGGGTTGGGCTACAGCCGAAGCACCACCCAAACTCTTTGAGACGATTGTCACCTCAGAGGAGTTACAATCAATGCACCTTCTTATCGTTGGGTACAAACCACAGAGGGGAAGAACGCCTCAAAGGCAACAACTGAAATCAACAATCAACCAAACCCTTCTCCCTAATCCCAGACAAACAATATCTATAAATAAGGTGAAATAAAAAGACTAGGCAAGTAGGACATTATGCAATAAATAAAGGAGTGAGGAAGGAAAAACAGAAAAATTGTACAGCCGAAGCACCACCCAAACTCTTTGAGACGATTGTCACCTCAGAGGAGTTACAATCAATGCACCTTCTTATCGTTGGGTACAAACCACAGAGGGGAAGAACGCCTCAAAGGCAACAACTGAAATCAACAATCAACCAAACCCTTCTCCCTAATCCCAGACAAACAATATCTATAAATAAGGTGAAATAAAAAGACTAGGCAAGTAGGACATTATGCAATAAATAAAGGAGTGAGGAAGGAAAAACAGAAAAATTGAAGGCTATTGTAGGAAGGGATGGATTTAGGCAGGGAATCAAATAGAAAAGAGAATCAAATAGGGAAAGGAAATAAATCGGAAAGGGGACCATGATTATTGTAGCACCTACAACAACACATCTACGATATTGTAGAATAGTACCGTGATCGGTAAGCTCCTGTGTCAATCTCCCAAGGTTGGAGGAGCTTCGACTTCATCCGTCAAAAGTTTTGGGGCAGAAAATTTTGATAGGGCGGCTTGGGTAGAGGCAGATCCTATGAAACTCTAGGATATGACTAGGGCTAGATTTAATATCAAATGATATCACTGATAAATGACCTAAACCACCACAAAAAAATACAATTATTATTACTGAATTTAATAATGTACAAACGAGAGTCTTGCAATAAAAAATCACGACAACAAACAAACAACACAAGCATAAAAGCACAACACAGACTCCAATAAGGGTGACGGTAGCAGGTGGGGATGTTGGTGGCAGTAGACTAGGGCCAATGGTAAGGAAAAAAAGAAAGGGGCGGCAAGTTTGACTGTAGGGAAGGGGGACCAGCAAGTAAACAACAGTAGATAGGCGTAGGGGTCGACTGGCGAAATGCTGGAGGTGAGTCGGAGGGGAACAACAAGCTGGCGGATTGCTGAAGGTGAGCCCGAGGGAGGGAACCAAGCTGGCAACTGCTGGACTGCAAGGGAGAGGGTCTGCGGAAAGATAAATGTCTTGTCGGGGTCGAGCTAAAATCAGAGCACCACCAAAACTCTTGGATACAGTCACCATCTCGAACGAGTTACAGCCAGAGCACCTTCTCGTCGTTGCATACAACCCCCGGAGGGGAAGAACCCCTCAAAGGCAGTAGTTGAAATCAACAATCATCCAAAAACCTGGTCTTATAACGTCAAAAAATATCACATATATAAATAGTATGATAGGAAAGAGAAACAATAGGCGAGGAGAGGAATCGGAAAGAGGTAGAGAAGGAAAGTGATTATAATGGGAAAACATCATTAAAGGAAAGTAAGGGAATTAAATGGGAAAGGGGGACCGCGATTACTATAGCAGCTACAGTAACGCGATTACTATAGCAGCTACAGCTACAAAAACCTGGTCTGCAGTATTGTCAAAAAGCTATTACAGCACCTCGAGCAGCAAGCTCCCTCGTCAATCTCCCGGGGTTGAGGAGCTTCGAATTTATCCGTCGAAGCTTTGAGGGAAGAAAAAATTTCATGGGAGATGGCTCAGGTGGAGGTGAATGCTAGGGAAACCTAGGATATGACTAGGGTTGAGCTAGCTCTAATACCAAATGATACTGGCGTTAACACAAACCACAATGGGAAAAGCAAATATTGTTACTAAATTGCGAACGATTACACCAAAACTCATCAAAAAGTGGAAATAAATGACCACAACACCCAAACGGTTGAAGGACAATAACGATGCTAGGAAATAAGAAAGATATAATGCAAAAGACAAAGAAAGCTCCCTCTATGGCGAGGTATAGGTTCAGCAGGTGACGAAGGTGGTTGCGGTGGTGCTGGAAGGAGGTTGGCAACAAAGACAACGGGTACGAGGTGAACAATTACTTGGGTGGGGGCGAATTGCTAGGGAACCCTAGGATATGACTACGGTTGAGCTAGCTCTGATACCAAATGCTATCGGAGTTAACCCAAACCACAAAGGGAAAAGCAAATACTATTACTGAATTACGAACTATTACACCAAGACTCATCAAAAACTGGAAATAAATGACCACAACACCCAAATGGTTGAAAGACAATAATGACGCTAGGATATAAGAAAGAAAATAATGTCAAACACAAAGACAGCTCCCTCTAGGGCGAGCGTCAGGTTCCTTGTCCCTTGGTCAAGCCTCACGGGACAAATTTGGATTCAACAAGTTACATTGCTATTATTTAGAGATATGAGTATTCACTGATTATTGATAATTCATTGTGATGAAAAATGAACATTCAATAATTCATTGTGATGATAGATGAACATTTTCATATTTAAGTGTGGAGAAATAAAATGAGCAATAGAAGAAAAAATATTTATAGAAACTAAAGTCGACGAGGGAAAAGTATTGCTTCCCTAGATGAAATTGGAAAGGCTGAATAGAAAGTAATGCTTTAATGAATGATATGATCAAATTGAGTTTTCAAAGAGCTGGAATTTTTTTGAAGGCAGAATTTTGGAAAAGAGCCTAGAGTTCTGATTCCATGTAATGGAGATTATATTTTTTCTTATTTAATTAAATCATTTGAATTAAGTTACTACAGAAACTTATCTATGAATAAAATATGCATCTAGCCTATTTTGAAAAAAAAAAAATCTACTATTATATAAATTTTAGCACTTTTACTTTGAATAAATGCAATAAAAACTTCTTTTCTAGCAATTGCTCTTAATTTTTTTTTTCTTAAAGTAATATGTGGGATATTACTTCTTTCCTTCACATAAATATGTGAGATCTTGACTTTTTTTGGCATGAATCCATGGATTCTTACAGGTTTTAGATGCAATATATGTTTAGATTAAATTTCAACCCCAATTTTAAATTCATGTTTAGTTTCCTAGAGAGGCTTAGACGTAGAATTGATCTCAATTTCGAATTCACGCACTCTGGATGAAATATATATTTATGCTCATAAACAAATTCTACCTTCTGTAGGCATTCTAATAATAGGTAAGATAGTCCTAACAAAATATTCATAATATCTCTTAACATTCAAAAACCTTAAAGAAGCTTAATATGCTATTTTTGGTGAATTATAGTTTACTACACTTTTAATTACTTACTTATGACCTTCAATTAAATAGATAATTATAACAAATAAAATAATATTCATCAAATAATACAAAATATGTTTATGTTTATATTTTAGGCCACACAAGTTTAATTTCATATGCAACATTTAATAATTAGTCTTCCACTAACTTTAATTTAAACCTTGCATGTCTTTCAAAATTATATAGATGATACTATTCAGAGAGCTATTCTAAGATTTCATTGTTCTAACAAATTCTTTAGGTTATGACTCCTATTTGATGTAGGAATATAGTTTTTCTTATTAATTTAACTTTTTGATAGTTTTGATGCTCGTGATGGTGAAAATGTATTGGGCAATGTTTGATTCTGTATTTGTCTTGCATTATTCTCTTGTGCTGCTTTATTTACTGCACTGCACGCTGCAGTTGCTGCATTGGCAAAGAAACTTTGGCACAACTGCACATTAATTTTCTTACTGTGCATGTGATATATTGTTCTCTTTTGCTTAAATGGTACCATGTAATGATGTTACAAGGAATTTAGAATTATGTATCAACAAATGACAAGTTATACAATAATTGGGCTATTTAGTTCTGATGGAGTTAATCACATTTTTCCTAAACAGGTCAAAGCTGAAACTACTGGAAGAGAACGTCTCCTGCTTCTTACAATTTCCCTGCTTCAGGCCAGGTATGTCATTTTTGGAGGAATTGAAGCTTAGACCAGTGCTATAAATAATTAGAAAGAGTACTTAAAAAGCAGCTGATGACAAAATTCTTTGAAGTTAATTCTATATGTATGTGAATGTAATAAGCCAATGATCTTTTAAGGTCTGAACAATAACAACAACAACAACAAAGCCTTAATTCCACTAAGTGGGGTTGGTTACACGAATCCTTTTTCTCCATTGCATCTTATTTAGAGTCATATTTTCATTTAATTCTAATAAATTAAGATCATTTTTTATATAATAAGCCCAAGTCTTCATAGGGCTACCTTTGCTTTTCTTAACATAAGTCGAATCTAAAACATCTATTCTTTTAATTGGATCATCAGATGATCGACGGCTAATGTGACTAAACCATCTAAGACGTCCCTCTCTAATTTTTCCTATGCTTTTTCTCTCGTCTTATGCATGAGAAGGATATTGTCAACAAAAAGGATACACCACGGTACATCCTCCTGTAAATGTCCAGTATGACCATCCATAACTAAAGCAAAAGGATATGGGCTTAAAGCCGATGTCTGATGTAATCCAACAGAAATAAATTAAACGAAGGCCTTTAGACTCCAATGTAGACCGCCATAATTCAAGTTTTTTCTCGGCTTTTTCTCTCATTTTATCCACGAGAAGGACATCATAAGCAAAAAGCATACACCAAGGTACATCCTCCTGTAGATGTCTAGTAAGACCATCCATAATTAAAGCAAATAGAAATGGGCTTAAAGCCGATCTCTGATGTAATCCAACAAAATTAGGAAATATTTGGTAAATCCTCATTCATTTTGAACCCAAGTAACAACTCTAGTATACATATCTTTAATGACTTAAATATAAGTCATATCAACACCATTCTTCTCGAGAACTCCCCAAAGGATATCTCTTGGAACCTTATCGTAAGCTTTTTCTAAATCAATAAAAATGAAATGTAGTTTCTCCTTATTATCTCTGAACTTCTCCATCAAACCTCTTAATAGATGTATAGCTTCCATAGTAGACCTGCTCGACATAAATCCAAATTGATTATTAGAAATCTTTGTGATGCGTCTTAACTTATGTTCAATTACCCACTCCCATAACTTTAAAGTATGGCACATCAACTTAATTCCTTTATAATTTGCACACTCTTGTGCATCCCCTTTATTCTTGAAAATGGGGACCAAATGACTCTTCCTCCACTCCTCAGGCATCTTTTTAGTTTTTGAAATAATATTAAAGAGTTTAGTAAGCCAAGAAACTCCCAAATCACCCAAATATTTCCACACTTCAATTGGGATATCATCAGGTCCTACAGACTTTCCACCCTTGGTTTTCTTTAAAGCCTCATCAACTTCTTTTTTACTAATGCGATAGTAAAAATGAAACGTTTTATTATTATTCACGACATTAAGATCACTAAGGTCAATCGCATTTTTAGAAACTTTATTAAAAAAGTTTGTCAAAGTAACTCACCCATCTTTGTTGAATATCTTTTTCTAAGAAAAGTACTTTTTGATTTTCATCTTTAATATACTTTGCTTGAGTTAAATCCTTACTTTTCTTTTATCTTTGTTTGGCTAGTTTATACATATATTTTTCACCATCCTTAGTATCTAATCTATTATAAAGATCATTAAAAGCATAATTTTTAGCATCACAGATTGTTCTTTTAGACTACCTACGGGCCGTTTGATATTTTTCTCAGTTCTCTAAGCTTTTACATTTAAACATATTTTTATAACATAACTTCTTATATTTCATCTTTTCTTGCACATTATTATTCCACCACCAACTATTTTTATTTATAAAAACTTTTTTTTATGCTCCAAGCACATCTTTTGCTACTTGTTTAATAGTGTTTGTTACTTTATCCTACATAAAATTTGCTTCTTCATGAATATCCCAAATTTTGAAATCTTGAATTTTACTCATAAAAATAATTTTATTTGTGCCTTTTAAGTTTCTCCATCTAACTCTACAATGATGAGTCCTTGTATTCTTTATATTACAACTCTTAATCTTAAAATCTAGAACTAATAAACGATGTTGGGTACTTAAATTTTCACTTGGAATGACCTTACAATCTTTACAATCGCGACGATCTCTTCTTCTCATAAGAAAATAATCAATTTTTGTTTTATTAGATCTACTCTTATAAGTAAAAAGATGCTCATTTCTTTTCTTGAATAAAGTATTAATAATAACAAAATCATACGCTAAAGCAAAATCTAACTTCAACTCAAACACAAAGACGATAGGTTCTACTCTTTTGAGATGAGATAGAACATTTAAACACATTCATAAGACATTGTAGTAAAACTAGATGGTTGTGATTATGCTAAATAAATATCCCAACAAGTTATAGAGTCAATAAATTTAAGGACAATTTAAGATCACTTCCCTTTTTTTATCTTTTACTTAATTTCTTTTTTTTATATTTTTATAAGAAAAATATATTTGGTATCGAAGCTGTGATAATAATGTATTCACTAGTGTGGGTTGGGTGCGATTGTCTTTAACAGTGTCAACAGTAACTAATAATGGTTGACAATGATGGCAACAATGGTTTATGGTTATAATAGTGACCCGTGATGATAGTGTCAATAACTAATGATGATGATGATGATGATGATTGCTACTACGATTTTGGTTATTTTTATAAACACTTAAACACCTTAAACTTATTTTGTGCATTTTAAAAAATTAATTAATTTTTTAATATATTTAATAAAAAAATTATTATAAAACTCAACAAATAAACATATTTTTTTAAATAATGGCAAATGAATCCTTGGTAATTTTTTATAAATATATTTTCTATTCAATAAATCATATTAAATGAATATAAATGAAAGTAATATAAAAATTTTAAAAAAATTTAAAAAAAAATTATATAAACTAATAAAATATAACTAAAAAAACTAAATTAGCATTTTAATATTTCAGGGTTGAAAAGTTCTTAAAACTTTACCATACCTCTCAATGCTTCAATTGGAGAATATTTGATGTGGAGCTACATCTCAAATAAGTGATCAAATGGCCCATCATATCAATTCAATCCAATAAGAATGCAATTGATCAAAAAGATCCAATAATCATGAGGAGAAGCATAATCATGAAAAATACATTTGTTGTAAAATTATATTTAATTATAATTTGTAAATGTGATTATTTATAGCAGCTAGTTTTGAATTTTATAAGTTCAAACCCTTAAAATTTTTGAATTTAGAATTATTAATTGTATTAAAGATGCACTTATAATTAATATAAATCATTTATTGGATGTAAATTTTATTCAAATAATTAATTTCTACGTAGGGTGTCTGATCACTGCTCCTTAAAGTGAAAGTTATCCACCCGCTTTCTCACCCACACATGTGGATCCTCCCCCTGTCCATATTCCTCTCTTTTGGCATTTTGAAAGTTTCTTGTCAGGACTCAGAAATGCTTTAATTGTTAATGAATGAAGAAGCTCCACCGGGGCGTCGGTGTAGCGGCCCTTGCACACTTTTCATTATATTCAGGCTATACAGCACGTTGCTTCCAGGGGACGCCCTAGCACCTACATAATGATCAAAACGATTCATGTCACAATTTTTTTTCGACAAGTTTTACGCTGGTTGTCGACTTCCTAACGCAACCCTCCACTTTTCATATCCGGGCTTGGGACCAACAACGGCAGTTTTTGCAAGTAAGATCAATTCTAGCAAAAAAAAAAAATTATAAACAAAATTATTGCGTACAGAAGATGGTATGATTTCCCAATGATCTATAATTTGCAAAACGTCCTTATAGAATGAATATATAATCAGACGATAAAAAGAAAAAGTATTTGTTGTTGGAGATAACATGTGTGAATAGTGTGTGTGTGTGTGATGCGTGTAGGAAAATAGAGAAGGGTAGAATATGTTCAGCATATAGAAAATCAATATTCAATTTGGTGTTTCAAGCTAAAAAATATATAATTCCAGAATGTTAAGTCTTCATTTTCAAATGGAAATTAATAAGAAAATGAAGCCATTTACTCTATAAAAAATTTTGTGCTGATGACTAGTCCTAATATTTATAAACCATTCTTTGCTTCGTATTTTGTATGCTAATAAAAAAGCAGTTCACAACAACGAAATTTTTGTGTTTACCTAAGTTTCACTTGAACTAAGGCTAATTGTTTAATTATCAAAACGCATACAAAAAATTAAGATTTTATGAGATCATTGTTTACACAACATCCATTTTTTTCTTTGATTCTTGATGTTTTGCCAAACTATCATAAAACTTCCTGAAATGTACTTTCCAGAAGATTGTAGTAGTGTAAATCAGATCGATTGTATAGAATTTTAATTTGGAATTTACTTGGTCATTATAAAAAGGTTATGGAAAAGTAACTTCTCCTATCAATTGAATCAAATCATAATACAAACGTATGCGTACATGCAACTATTGATATATATATTTTAAGGAACAATTTAAGGCCATAAAGAATTGAAAACTGACTCAAAATGATGTCCAACCTTTACATAAGCGCAATCTCCCAGATTAAAGACATAGCCAGCTACAATAGCTTGTAAATAATGACATTTGACATTTAAGATGATTTCATCTTCATCATCAAAACTGCATCATAAAATGTGAAAGAATAGATCAAACAAAATTGAAAAAATTAACTGAATCTAAATCTTAAAAAAAATAAAGGAAAAAAGCCAATGCATTTCTTACATGTCAGTACTGTTCCAACTAATGTGTTTTGCACCCTTCAAAATGCAGACAGTCCATGCGTTAGAAGGTAAAATTCCTTAATTAAAGGCTTAAACAATAAAAGGAGAAAGTAATCCCCATATTTCATCATTATAGGAAACTGCTGCTAATACAAAGATTTTTTGAACTAATATGTCAGAATGTACACAATATTTGCTCTGTAAAGTTACCAAAAACTTGAATAATATGAAAAATTAGAATATGATGCCTATTATTATAAAGTACAGAAGTTGTGATTCCCTAAAACATGTAGAGGCTCATTATGATTATCACATTTCCATTCACAAGTGATTAAAGATTGCAAGTATACATATAGGGGTGTAAATGAGCCGAGCTTGAGTGAGCACAGAGCTTGCTCGTGTTCGGCTCATTTGAAATTTTCTTTGTTAAAACGAGCTCGTGTTCGAAATGGCTCGTGCTAGCCCTTTTCATATTCAACTTGATTCAAATTTGAATTTATTCAAATTAGCTCCTTCTCGGCTCGATTTTGAGCTACACTCGAGGTTGTATATTTTATTTTTCAGCTTGTGTGGCTTAAAATAAAATTTTAATTTTAAAATATTTCCAAAAGAGCAGGAAATACAATACATCTCATTCCCGCTTCAAAATAGTGTGTAGATGAAAACCGAATTTTTCGGTTTTGGTTTTTAAATCTCAATAGGATTGTTGATCGGAATTCTTCGCTATGTAGCCAATATGGGACTATACGCTGCAGCTCAAAATGGGGAAGAGGGGCGGATTTCTATAGCTATTTACATACATACCACCCAATTCTTATATATTTACATATATGATCACCGTAGAAAAGACGGGGGCAGGCAACAAAGGGGAGATTTTTGGGAAAAATCTAAGAGCAGTTACATGTTTACCAACCAACTCTTATGTATTTATATATATAATCCCTCAATCAGAGTTGGAATGCGGGAACGGGGTGCTCTATTTTAATAACATTTACATACATACCGCCCAATCTTATTTATTTACATATCTAACACCTAAATTTATATTTTTTATAATTATGCCACCCAAATAATTTTTAAAATTTATAAAATTTAACATTTTTAATACATAAATTAAAAAAAAAGTATATAAATAAATATTATTTTTAAATTATTTTGAGTTAAAATATGTCAAATGCAAAAGAGCAAAACTTTGTTAATGTTTGGCTCTTTTATAAATCGAGCTGTAAAAAAATTGTATATGTTCGGTTTACTTGCTTAACGAATGAATCGAATATGAGCAATTTAACGAGTCAAATACGAGTTATTCGTGACGATGAGTTTTTTGACAGTCCTATATACAGACTAGCACAAAAATTCCAAACAATGTCCTGTAGATTATAACAAGAGCCATCTTCCTCACGCAGAATATCATGGACAGAGAAGCCACATGCAAGTCAAAACGGCAAAAAAAGCAAAAGTGCAAAAATAATACTTGAACCACTAGCTAAAAAGCAAGGCATAAACCTCTAATATAT